>NC_084557.2:39265691-39270691 GCF_033978685.3 Nerophis lumbriciformis
ATTAGTCACCCAAGCAAAGTGATGCTACGAATAATTATCAACCGCCTCAAAGCAAAAGCTGAAGAACTATTATCAGAAGAACAAACAGGTTTCAGAGCAGGACACAGTACAGTGCAGGATACTCATGGAAAAACACATCAAACTTCAGAGAGACCTGTTCCACAACTTCATTGATTTCAAAAAGGCATTCGGTTGTGTATAGCACGGAGGGCTCTGGCACACACTAAAAGAATTCAATATTGAAAACGGGCTCATACAAGTCACCCAGGCCCTCTATGATAAAGCCACCAGCGCAGTCCTTCTTAACACCCAAATAGGACAGTTCTTCCACACCACAGTAGGTGTCAGGCAAGGATGTATTCTCTCCCCCACCTTGTTCAATCTATTCCTAGAGAGAATCATGCAGGAAGCCCTACACGAGCACCAGACTACAATGTCAATAAACGGCAGGCCCATCTGCAATCTACGTTTTGCAGATTATATCGACCTCATGGCAGGCTCAAGCTCCGAACTGCAGGACCTTACAAACAAATTATGCACAGCAGCTGGTGCCTATGGAATGGAGGTCAGCACAGCCAAATCAAAGGTACTGGTGAATACCTCAAATAACTCCAGGGCCAACATAATGATGGAAGGGGAACAACTGGAGGAAGTGTCCAGATTTAAATACCTGGGAGCAACACTGCCCAAAGATGCCACAGCAACAGCAACAATGACCAAACTAAGCAACATATGGAAAAGCAACATCAAGACAAAGTTCAAACTTTACAAATCCCTAATAACATCAATATTACTGTATGGATGTGAGACCTGGACACTCCTGGTAGAATCAGAACGAAAAATACAAGCCTTTTAAAACAAATACCACAGAAGAATACTCAAGATAACATACCACGAACACAAAACCAATGAGTATGTGCGAGGTGAAGTCGAAAGACTCGTTGGTCACCAAGAACCCCTGTTCGCAACAGTCAAAAGAAGGACATTAGCTTGTTTCGGCCACACATGCCGCCACCACACCCTGTGCAAGAACATCATGCAAAGCACACTAAAGGGTGGAAGGAAGCGAGGAAGACCACGGAAATCCTGGACAGACAACATCAAGACATGTCGACCTCAAAGCTATTGACGGCCACTAAGGACCGTGGGAACTGGCGCAGACTGGCTGCTTCTTCATCGCAGTTATCCCCCCGACGACTTGAAAGTCATGGGAAAGACTGAAACTGAAATTCCCATTAAATATAACAAAATAGCAAATATACATCCATTTAAGATATTACTGTATAATCTAAATCACTTTCAACAAAGCATGATATTTAAACATAAGCAACATATAATTATTATGTCCTAAATGGCTCTCACAGTTAGTATAGCAAATTGATTCATAACCTCCACTTTGCTGCTTTTTAAATACTTATTGTTAAACAGTACACAAAGAAAACATTGTTTAATTCTATCTGGACTCATTTACAGCGCCCCCTTAGTTCATAGGGATTAAATTATGTATCTATATGGAGCGTAGCCCTGGGCGATATGGCCTAAAAATAAAATCTCCGATTTTTTCCCCTTACTTTTTAAAGAAACCATATATAATTCAAAACACGTTTTTCTTTTTTTGGATCAAAAAATGGTACCAGTATTTTGAAATGACACTGCATACAATGCATCTTACTCTTGGCAAAATTCAAATTGTATTAATGTTTCAAAGAATTAAATTAAGAGCTTCCCTTGCTTGAATAGAATAATTATGTTAACAAAAATGTAGCATTGCACATTGCATGCAAATAAACAATCTCCGACATTGAGATTAAGGAAGTGCAAACTTTTGTCTTGAATAACATACTTCTGTAAATAAAAAATGTATCCAAATAAATAATGAAGTAAAACACTGAGAGGACTTTAGTTTGTTTCAGTGAGTAGATAAAATAAACACAATATTTATAATTAACACTTCTTAGTGATTGCTCTACGCATTGTGCTTATATCTCACCATACATATTTACCTGCTGTAAATGATTCCACCATAACAAGGTGATTATTATCCCGTAGTTTGCTTGTTGTTGCGTCTTGTTTGCCTCGTAAATAATTGTATTTCTCACACTCGGTTGGAGGCTTTGGTTTCAGATGCTGGAACAAGTTTGTTAAAACAAACTTTGCACCATGCAGTCACTTGAGCCACACATTTTGCCGCAAAACCAAATATTGGTGACACTTTTCTTTTCTTTGAAATAAACGTCTCGCTCTTGTTAGCGCTAGCATTAACCATGTTTTGCTAGGTTATTCGCTAAGGAAGTAAGGGGACGGCGCAAGCTACGGAAGCTCCCGAGGAGCAAAATGTATGCGTAGCAGGAGGAGGAAAGAAATATTGATTTTTACATTTTTAAATGGTCTACAACAAAAACCTTGAATGTATCAATAAAACTATATATCACACAGGCCTAAGGAGCATATTGTAACATTTGATTTGGTATGTTATTCTTATTTATGTATGGAGAGTTAATTGATGTTAGGCAGGAATTCTTATCTACATATTATCAGGTCACATTACTGCTGTTTTCAAGTAACACATTTGTTGTATTGTAATTTATTGTATTTTATACGGTCCCGCATTTTGGTTCCTACCTGTTGTTTCCGTGTGCCCGAATAGGGAAAGGACGGAGTAAAGAGAGAAAAAGAGAGCGCGAGACGTGTGGAGTGTTTGCCGTGCTGTACTGTGTGTGCGAAATAAAGTGGAGTCAAGTGTGTCCTGCTGTTGTTGTACTTCTCGCAAGGAAGACAACTAAACTATCATCTAATAAACTCAACTGTTACCCGCCTTTAACCCACAGCCGCCAAAGTTGATGAGAGACCAAATAATAGCGTTACAGTATCATAGGAACTCTCCATAGGTAATGCAACGCAAGGTAAAAAGCTCCCACATAGATTTGATCTGCCGCCAAAGAATCTGGGGTATAAGCATCTCTGGGTGTTATGTGTCTATTTATATTCGGAGGAGAGGCCATTTAGCTGAGAAATATCACAAATCTAAAGTGATATTGTACCATAAGGGTGGAAAGTCATCATATTCATATATCACATAGCTCTCTTTGAGCAAAAGCAGTCGTCCCTTAGTTTGTATAAAAAAGGTCAAATATAAGCATGTATCCTTTGGAGGTTGGAGTTATATTTATGTTGCTGCAAACTGCTGTATATAATGTCAACTATATTATAGCATGCATTCATTATCCATGTACACAATTGTTTTTCCAGTCCAAGGGTTGAATTAAAGTCAAGTTGAGGGCCAGTAAACAAACAATACATGCATGAATTGATTGAATATATCAATCTTAACCTTGCGATGTTATTTAATATTCAACACTGTAAAAAAACAACACACAATAAATGTGAGCATAAGACCAGAATTATGGCTGAACCCATGTGTGTGTGTCTCTCCTCTGAACTGACAGCAGGATAGAGCAGCACAAGACAAAGAAAGGAAATATGGCATGCTGCAGGGCCCAGTGGCCTGCTGTGAGGGCATTAGTGGTACTGTAGAAACTGCCTTTTTGTTACCCAATCCTCCCACTGAGAGTCAGGGCAACAAGCGCTTTGTCCTTTGCTCCACTTGAAATGTGTTTACACTGCCTTTGGATGGACGTGTCTGTCAGATGTACCAATGTTACAATGACTATTATAAACACCTGCATGTACCGCTTCATTGACTGGATTTGAATTTCAACACATTTGGCTCAGATGTAATAATCCACACTTGACGGTGGCTCGCAACATCTCAATACAGCTGATTTTAGCTTGGGGCCAGAGATCAGACTTTTTAGTGAAATAATACATTTATTTACCAAAAATTAAATACATTTAATGTCAAATAAACAGTTCAAATTTGAATGACTAATTAATTAGCATCTTTTTTTTTACATGCGCTTTAAAATGTTGCCAACAAAGTTGTTGATGTGAAAGTCATGCGCGTTACACTGGGTGTACTGTACGTCGTTTACAATCAACTCATCAGATATTTGAGTTGGATTGCTCCTCACTGTTAATACAACATTGGTTTTGTTATTGCTAATCTGTGCAATATACTTTGTGGCAGTGATGTGCAATTACCTTCACACTAGGTGAGGCACTGATGCCGTGGGAGGTATTTTTTAGTCTATTCCTGTCGTTCTCTGCATTTGCGGGTCCTAAATGGCTGTCAAAGTGTACCAACTTGTCGGAATACCTAATCAGACTTCTGCTGTCCAGGTGAGAGGCATGATTTATGATCTATAATAAACTTACAGGGAGCAAGGAAGCGAGGAAACAGCAGACCACGCGATGATGTAACATAGGCACACAGGAAGTTATCATTGCGCCGCTATAAATAGTTTGTCTCTGTTAGTGTTTATAATAACAATATCACTAATACTTGTTAATATTTATAATAACAATATCACTAATATATATATTATAAATATCCCTTTTAGGGATATTTATAATAACAATATCCCTAAAAGGATACCAGCGCTATGGAAAACATCCTGCATAGTGCCTTTAACACCATCCAGCCAATTCTGATGAGTGACAAGTTGCTCAGGATGGGTGTCAGTTCATCCACTGTCTCCTGGATCACTTATTACTTGTCTGACAGGCCTCAGTTTGTGTGACTGGGGAGCTCCCTGACGGATACTGTGGTCAGTGGTGTATGTGCTCCACAGAGGACTGTCCTGTCTCCTTTCCTGTTCACCCTGTACACCTCAGACTTACAGTATAGTTCCAGGTCCTGCCACGTGCAGAAATACTCTGATGACTCTGCTGTGGTCGGGTGTATCGGAGAGGGACAGGAATTGGAGTACAGGACACTGATCGCTGACTTTGTGGAGTGGTCTCAGGCGAACCATATGCTCCTTAATGTAGACAGACCAAGGAGCTGGTCGTCGACTTCATATAATCACTGGACATACAGCAATAGATTATTTTTGTCTATTACCTGACCGCTTCTATGTTAGCTACCTCTCTTTGTTTAT
>NC_084557.2:39275691-39315691 GCF_033978685.3 Nerophis lumbriciformis
ACCACATAATAATTGTACGTATATTTATTTTTTGTCAGTTATTTATGAACCCCTTCTTATGCCCTACTGAGTACTTATTTTTCTAATCAGTCTGACCTAAGCCTTGATAATAATCTTTGTTATTAGCACATGGTTTTCATATCATTTGACAAGGTTGTAAACTGTAAGTAGGTTAGATAATTTTAATGACATATGATTAAAGAGATTAAAGAAATTATGTTAATATTAGAGCGGGCTCAGACCCATCTGTTGTGGAAAAGTTGGGCCCCGAGGACAAAAGGAGGAAGAACCCCTGCTTTAATCACAAGTTGCTCATTGAGATGATAACGAGAAAAAAGCAGTATATATGCTATTATCAAATACTTCTTGGTCATATATGTATTTGATAACATTAAGACAAAATACATTTGGAGATTTTCTTGTACATGCACTATCCTTATCTCCTCCATTTTGTCTGAAAGTGATATTGGAAATATATTATTCATACTGTCAGCCGCATTCATTCATTCAAACATAGCTAACAAAACATGGTAGTGACATGCATCTGCCAGCTCACGATCACTCCCACTTTCTCTCAGTGTGGCGAGTCACGGTACTAAGTGGCTCGAGCGTACAGTGCCTATAGTTTAAATTATAGTTCGATTATTAAGAATGATGATGTCACACTTCCATTACAAAACATTAAACAGATTCTATGGTGTAGAAACTATACATTCATAGCGTAAAAATATCCTTGCAAGCATTATTTTGGTGCCATTGTGACAAGCAGACCAGCCAGTAAGCCACGCCCTCATCGTCTTCATCTTCCACACAGACCGGCAAGAAAGGCAAACCCAGAAGCCTTGGTGGCTTGGTGTGTAAATTTAGTGATTTTTACTCATGCAAATGTTCAAAAAATAATTGTAATCATACAGAAAATATATGTATAACAAAGTTTAATGGGCAAATATTAATCTTTTTTTTATTATTATTTTTTTATAAAGGGACCTGCCGACCCTGACCGCACGTCCCTGCTTTGTGTTCAAAGAGAGCTTTTTAACTTCTGATAATATCATTATAAAACATACTTCCTAAACATAATGAGTTTTCCAATTTGGCAAATAACAGTTGTCGCATGTTTACATTTAATGCCGCGCTCCTTAGATGAATAAACGCTGGGCTATAATTCGAGCATTCATATTATTTGCAATTTTTTTAAAGCACATTTTTCTTTTGTTTCTGCAAATTTTTCAGCAGCTTGCAAAAAACATGTTCCGTAGTTGAAACCAGGGCAAGTGTGTACATTCGCCAAGGCCAGAGGAAAGAAAATTGCTTTGGCATGTTATTACAGACCTGGGCTCAATATGTTATGATTTATTCCACTATCATGTTCCAGTTCCTGTCCTACAGAAGTTCAAATGTAGGAATTCATACGAGTTTCCTCCAGGGATAATGATATTGTTTTGCACCTAAATAATCCATCTGACTTTTTAGCCATCTTTGCAATGAGCACAGTGTAGTGGTAGTAAAAGTTTGCAGTCTAGAAAGTGCTACATGACATGCTTGTAAAAAAAAAAAAAAAAAAAAGAACTGCTCATGACTCACTTGTGTGAATAGCCATCAGCGCTGGTGGTGAGGTTGATCTGCATGACCATCTGGAACTCGGTGTCGTTGCAGCAGTACTTGAAGGCGGTGTTGTTGTGGTGGCAGCAGAACATGTAGGTCTTGTTGTCTGACAGGCGGGGGCAGTGGAAGCCGAAGTGGTAGCGCCCCTTGTGGTCAGAATAGGGCTCGCACACTCGGTAATGAGCGGAGAGCGCTGCAACGGCGGTAGAGTTGAGATGGGGAAAAAATGCTGTATATATTTACAGTACTGTTATTATGAGGCTCGCCTAGGCCTGGACGATATTGCCTTTTTTTAATATCGCAATATTTTAAGGCCATATCGCGATTCACGATATATATCTCAATATTTTGCCTTAGCCTTGAATGAACACTTGATGCATATAATCACAGTAGTATGATGATTCTATGTGTCTACATTAAAACATTCTTCTTCATACTGCATTAATATATGCTACTTTTAAACTTTCATGCAGAAAAAATCACTATTTTTTTCATATGGTGTTGATCTGGAAATGTTTGCCTCGGCATTTTGATGGTGTGGACGTGTGGCACCGAACAGAGGTATTGACGTGCAAAGTAAGTCCTCTTCCTTGTCTAGCGGGTGACTTTTCAAATGATGCTACATATTAGCAGTGTAGCTGAGTGTCCTGGGTTCGCCTATACAGTGTACTTATCTAATAAAATAATAAACGGGAGACATTAGAGCAGGTTCGGTAGCCACCGCTTCTTTAATGTCAACATCACACACCTCCTTCCACAACCACACACACCCTACGTCACAACCCTACGGCAACTCTGGAGGGACAAAACTCCTCCTCCTTACCTAACACACTCCGGTAACTTGGGACACCCTGAACAGTTTGTTACAGCAGTAGTGCTACTTTTTATAGCAAAGCTTTTGCCCCACACTTGACAAATTACGGTTGTCTGTTCGACATCTTCCCACTTGAAGCCAAACCACTGCCAGACGATGGACCCCCTGCTGTTTTTTGGGGGAATTAATTATTCCTCCATTTGTCACCAGATTCGCACCTTCTTTCTCTTGTATTCGCGCTCGCACCACTCCGCTAGCATCACAGCTAACGTTAGCCATGCTGCTACCTCTCTGCTCGGGGAGGGCGTATACATATGTGTGACGTATGTCGTGACAGTCTGTGACGTGTGTAAGAAGGTGCGCTTGTCTGTCTGTGAGAAGGAGAGACTGGAAAGAGGAGGAGAGCCTGTAGTGTATTAAAAGCAACTGCGTGAGAACGTATACTCGATATCACGATATAGTCATTTTCTATATCGCACAGAGACAAACCCGCTATATATATCGCGTATATCGATATATCGCCCAGCCCTAGGCTCGCCTTTTAATGCAATATTTTTTTAAGTGCATTTCTGCATTTGCTTTCATCGTTGGAGCTTAAAATTCAGCAAACAATTCAGATCAAGGTTCACTCGTACAGCCGGCTGATAGAAGCCTTTCAGTCAGCGTTTGGAAAATAGATTATCTCTTTCAGGTTAGATTGAATCGAATTTTTAATTCTTTTTATCAGCAAACTGAATTGAATGGGGCAGAAAAGGAGAAGATGAGACGCAAGGGAGGACTTGTGTAGTAACAAAGCGTTACGTTTGGGCTTTTCGCTCCCTTTGGGGACGACATTGGAGAACGTGCGCGCTCTGTCCCATAGATCCTCTCACACATTAAAAGACGGACTGAGCTGGCAAAAATTTACATTTAATTTGAATAATGAGGGGTTTTAAAAAAAAAAAGGAAGTGTCATAAAGGTCGCTGGAATGAACAACAGCTGGCCGTAAACGCACTTGCTTCATAAAACACGCCCCTGGTGTTGTGGTGGAGATGCACTTGCACCTTACACCAATAATGAACATTTGACGTGTGTTTCACCTAAATATGCTTATTTGCAGAATGCACATGGCTAGAGTAAAAGCGTTCCCATTGGATTAGGGTTTCCTGGTTCACATCATGAAGAAAAAACACTTTTTGTCATTGGACATGGTACCTATCCAGATGAGCCTACCCCATATATACGCCAGGACTTCAAGGAGGGGAACAAAACAAAAAAAGAATGTGCTACACATCTTGAATAATTTCAGCAGTCCATACACAATAGTGTCCTCTATATGTTTCTAATTTCAACTGGAAATGTCTTCCTCTTATATCAAGTACAGTGGAAACTTGATTCAAAACTATAGGCCAAATAAAAACATGATTTGGTCTACAAACTTTTTATCTGTATACAAACGTTTCAACCCAATGTGTGCCATTTTGTGCCCGATAGCACATCCGTTGTGGGCGGGCTGATCGATCTCTGGTGCTCATTGCTCATTCAGTCAGCAGACTGATGCTTTTAGTTACTGTGCTACTGTGTGTGCTTTAAAAAAAATGTCTAATCATTGTAGTGACATGGCTTTTAAAGTTAGGGAGTTTTGTAATTTCAAAGTGTGACTGCCCCACAGGCTAGTGACAGTGTGTGTGCATGTCAGCAGGGCGCCTCCATTTACGGAGTTGTTGTTTTAACTTAAATAGAAAGTTGATTGCATTAACGGGGGGCGTAGCCAGTGCCAGCAACTTGAGGGTTTCCAGGTTCGCCATCCTAGTCACTGCTGTTGTGTCCATGGGCACCTGCTCCCAGTGCCACCCACACTGCTCTAAATGTAGCTTAAAGATGTAAAGCGCTTTGAGTCTCTAAAGAAAAGCGCAATATATTGTGTTCAAAATGTACAAACTTTTACTAAAATATGGACTTTTGTCCAGACTGGAACCCATTATTCATGTTTCTTATGGATGAATGTGCTTCAATATACAAACTTTTCTATTGAAGAACCCTGTTTAAGAACTAATTACGTTTGTAAATCGAGGTTACACTGTGCTCTTAAATGTCCCACAATTGACTTTGTAAATAAATAAAAAATCAGGCTTCACTACACATCTGACAATGAATCTTCAACCTCTGCCAACTATATGTGAGTGATCTGCAGACGTGAAAGCAGTAAGTTTTGTAATTTTGCTTCTCTCCACATAATAGGCTAACTAATCGTTGTTATTTTGTCGTTGTGGCTTGTCCAGCCCTTTGAGACACTCGTGATTTAGGGCTATATAAGTAAACATTGATTGATTGATTTCTGGTCAAATGTAATGTTAGCATTGTAGCTAACATAGCTATGCTAGTGTTGCTAACGTTTTTGTCCCACTGTCCTACTTTTTAATGCTATGTTGTTTGTGATGTATTTAATCTATCACAGTGATTCTCAAATAGTGGTACTAGTACATGGGCTCCATCTAGTGGTACGCCAAAGAAACACTTCATTAAATATTCCAACACAGTGCTACTGTTCAAACTGTGTGTAGGGCCAAAAATATGATATATACTTGTTAAATCAAACCTAACCCTTGTTCTTAATGCATGGTTGGGCCTACTATGCTCCTGTATTTTAATGTTGGTCATTTTGGTGGTGTTTTCTGAGGTGGTACTGATCTGTTATGTGCAAATTACAGTGTATATGTAAGGGAGTGGGTAATAGCACTTCTCGGAGACACACACACTTTTGGAGAGGAACGCAACTCAGTGTTTTTACAAACAGAGCTTATTAAAAGCTCTTGTCTAAATTCCAAAATCAAGGCTAGATTAATACACTATTGTGGCACTTCAAATTGGTCAAAAATAGTTTATCGTTGATAAAAAGGTGTGTCTCTATACTTTTGTTTGTGTCTTGTAAGTATGGACCTTCTAAAAAGCAAAGAACAAGTGAAGTGTTGACCTGCAGTGGACAGAAGAAGGAAGATGAGTGACTGTCGACTGGTGATAGTCATCTTCTCGTCGTCATGTGAGAAAGGAGGGCTGCTGCAGTAGGCAGGGAACAGATCTACTTCAGCTTGAACTGGTCATCCTCTGCGTGCTGAGGGCTCTTCTCACATGACTGCTGTTGATGATGCTGGGAGTGAGGACCCCTGATGGGGAAGACACGATGATTAGATTTGGAGGGTTTCCTGGAAGGAACTGCATGCTGTGGCAGTCAGCGCCCATGGTTTGTTCTAGAAGCTGCCTGTTGGTGTGTAAATAACAGGGTGACTCCAATGCTACACTGGCAGCAGCAACACCACTCGAATGCCTTCTAATATCAATCAATAGCCAGAACTGCGTCAGATGGTGGCGCAGCAGATTGTTTTTTACATTTTATGTCTATTACACTTGTGAGGCCATGTTACTTATTAGGAAAATTCAATTTCAGGTGCCATGCTATGCAATAAGGCCTAATATGCCAAATTCCAATATGCCTAAGACACAGAAGTTTTCAAAATGTGATACCTGCCAGAAGACTGCAAAATAACTCAATGTGAACAGTGAAAGTACAAACTGTAGCTCGTTATAGCATGTAAGCGCTAACCAGCACACATGTGTCATTACGTCAGATGATGTGAATAAAATCGTGTGGGATGAGTACCCAATTCAGTACTTTTACCTAACCCCTGCTTATTTGATGTCCCACTAGATCAGGGGTGCTCACACTTTTTCTGCAGGCGAGCTACTTCTCAATTGATCAAGTCGTGGGGATCTACCTCATTCATATATATAATATATATTTACTTATTTATGAAATATATGTTTTTGTTAACAAGTTAAAGGTGTTTAATGATAATGCAAGCATGTTTAACACATATAGTTAATATTGTTAATAAATTAAAGGTGTTTAATGATAATACAAGATGGATCCTGCGTACCACTAGCAGTATGTGTACAACAGTTTGAGAATCACGCCTTTTGTCTAAACGCTGTGTTTTAGTCTTTTTACAGTGGACACACTATGACTTTACACATTGACGGAAGTACTTACCGTATTTTTCAGACTATACGTCGCACTTAAAATCCTTTCATTTTCTCAAAAATCGACAGTGCGCCTTATAACCCAGCGCGCCTAAAGGACGGAATAATTCTGGTTGTGCTTACTGACTTGGAAGCTATTTTCTTTGGTGCATGGTGTAATGCAGTCACACATAAGATACGTGTGGACTGCAATATGACGCCAATAAACAACACTAAAACGTTCAATGTTCCACTGAGAATATAGAACATTACACACGGCGCTCAAAAATCTCTTCAAATGTTTTAGTGCAAATTTGGTAAGCTACAAAGCCGCACCGCTTGATGGATTGTTGGAGCATTACGACGAGTCAGTCGTAACTCCATAGGTAAAAAAGTTGGTTTTGCGCTTCCGGTTTGATGAGGTAGAGGGCAGACGTGCGAGAGGAGGGCTCCGGTCAAACTTTTCATTTACTCTTTAAAGTCTAACTACTTTACGGTGTTTTTTTCTGGCTGACGCATCCCTTATTTTTGTGCGAAATAGTGTGGTTATTGTGACATAATGAGCAACTCGAAGACAAAACCGACAACAACAACAACTCGAGCAGCGAGCGTCTCAGCTAAGTTAGCTAACATGGCGGCCGCAGCAGCAGCTTCAGGGTCTGAAGATAAGAGAGCCGAACTCGAGGGTCAATCTGACCCAGTCACCAAGAACGACATTGAGGGTCTCCTCAATAAACAGCGAGATAGCTTCAAGGCGGACATGGCTTTTCTGATTCAACAGTCGACTGAGTCCCTGAAGCTGTCAGTCGATTTATTAGGACAACAGGTGACGTCATTTAACAGCCGTCTGACTAAAACCGAAGTCACAGTGGGTGAAAACTTTGAAAAACTCACCGAGATGGAAGCCGCTGTGAAGTCTTTACAGTCCCAAACTACGGTGCTCCTGGAACGAGTGGACGACCTCGAGAATCGGTCCCGCCGCTCTAATTTGAGGATTATCAACATCCCAGAGGGAAGCGAGAAAGAACAAGATCCGACCAAATTTGCGTCGGACTTACTAATGGCGATAACGGGTCCTGATGTTTTCACCAGCCCACCGGAGATAGAGAGAGCTCACCGCTCCCTCGGTCCCAGACCACTAGATGCTGGCGCCGGAAAACCGCGGACTTTCATCGTTAAATTCCTCCGTTTCCAAGAGAAAGAAAAAGTACTCAGATGGGCCAGACAACATAAATTGGATTACCGCGGCACCGAGCTGAGAGTTTACCCGGACATCAGCCCTGCTTTGGCCAAGAAACGAGCTGCTTTCAACCCCATCAAAAATGCGCTCTACCTGAGAGGAATTAAATTCCGCTTGCTGCACCCTGCCCGTCTCCAGGTCTCCTTCAGAAATGAAAACTTGTACTTTGATTCTCCACAAAAAGCCCAGGACTTCTACGACGAACGCATCGCTCCCACAGGTTAGTGGAAGATGACTTTGTATGGAAGACGTTTCAGGCCAAAAATACGTTGAAGAGGACATTAACGGGTGCGTCAGAAAAACAATGGACATTGTTTATCCAAGCTTGCAGGCAACTAATCATCCTGTTGTGCAACTTATTTGAGGTATGGTTATAACTGTCGGTCAATTTCTGCACTGCAACCTTTTTTCTTTCTTTTTTTTTCTCCTCTTTCCTTTTTTTTTTTTTTTTTTCCCTTTTTTTTTGTTTTTCCTTCTTTCCCTATTTCTTAAAAGTTATGACTTACTTAAATATTGTAAATTGATATTTTTATTTCTCTACTTTCTCTAATTTTTCCAGTTTGAAACTGACACTTACCAGGGGTTACTTGTGTTATTATTATTATTATTATTATTATTATTATCATCATTTATTTATTTATTTTTCCCCCATTATTATTTTCTATATATAATTCTGTTGCCAATATGGTGCTTATTTCTATTTAAGTGGCACCCACTGTACATTATAGACACATTTGCAGATAAAGGAGCCCTATCCGCTCGGTGATATTAGTTCACGGATTAATGTCGTACGGAAGTAATAGAGTTTATGGAGTCCCGCTGCTAGTTCTAGTTCTTAGGACAAGCGTTGGTTTAGGAGGGTTTATTTGTTCCTCGTTTCTATGGGTTTTGTTTTGAGGTTTTTGTGTGTTAGGTCCTACAAATTAGTTTTTTCTTTCAGTCCTGTCTGTATGTTAATACCACTTCCTTCTACAAGGCATTGTGTCATCTCACCATATTTTTTACAAATGTGATTATGGCTAATACGAACAAAAAAGGGTTATCTTGCTTGAGATTTGTTTCTTGGAACGTTAAAGGGATCAACGGCCCAGTCAAAAGAGGTAGAGTATTTTCCCATTTAAAACACCTTAAAACTGAAATTGCTTTCCTACAAGAGACTCATCTGACCACTAAGGATCACCATAGATTAAAGGCCGCATGGGTTGGACAATTTTTTCACTCAAATTTTAGCAGTAAAGCAAGGGGTACAGCTATTTTAATACACAAAAGAACCCAATTTAGCCCAACAAATGTCATAACTGACCATCAAGGTCGTTTTGTAATAGTCTCAGGTTCTCTTAATAATATGCCTGTTGTCCTGGCCAACCTTTATGCACCCAATTGGGATGATGAAGCATTTATTAGGAAAGTGTTTTCATTTTTGCCAGACCTCAGTTCCCATCGTTTAATATTGGGGGGGGACCTGAACTGTGCAATAGACCCGTTGCTAGACAAATCTAGTCCAAGGCAGGGCCCCCCATTAAAAATGGCCAAAACAATTTCAAAACTCATGGGTCAAATAGGAGGTGTGGACCCGTGGCGTTTTCTTTACCCAGATAAAAAACAATTCTCTTTTTACTCCCAGGTTCATAAAACTTTTTCAAGGATTGACTATTTTTTCATAGATGATAATCTCCTTCCGGCTGTCGACAATGTAGAATATTCAACAATAGTGATATCTGACCATGCTCCATTGTTACTTGATCTTTCGTTTACACTCTTAAAAAAAACGCAGACTCCATGGAGGTTTAATTGCATACTACTCAATGATGACGGATTCTGCAAAACAATTTCCAAAGTGATAGATGATTTTCTTGTCACCAACAACTCTACTCCCATATCCCCGTCTTTACTCTGGGAGACATTAAAGGTGGTAGTCCGGGGAGAGATTATTTCTTATTCAGCAAGACAAAACAAATCGAGAAGACAAAAACAGGAACAGCTCATGGAAAGTATAACAGAATTGGACAGACAGCTATCAGTATCTCCACACCCTGAACTGGTTAAAGATAGACAAAATCTGCAAATGAACTATAATTTATTGTCAACACAAGAAACTGAAAAATTACTCTTACGATCGCGTGGCTTCCTGTACGAGCACGGTGAGAAGGCAGGGCGCCATCTATCACGCCAAATTAAAAGTCAGTCAGTATCTCGGCAAATTCGACAAATTAGAACCCCCACAGATGATCTTACAGTCATTCCTTCAGTCATTAATGACACCTTCAAATCATTCTACTCTGAATTATATACTTCACAATGCGCTGCTGATAAAACAATCATGATGAGTTTCCTGGATAACTTGAAATTCCCATCCATAACTACTACTCAAGAGAGCGCTGTGGATCAACCTTTAGTAATCCGGGAAATTGTAGATTCAATTAAACTAATGCAGAGCGGCAAGGCCCCTGGCCCAGATGGCTATCCTATAGAGTTCTATAAAAAAATTTCAGATAAACTGACTCCTCTCCTTTTAAATATGTACAATGACTCTCTGGACCGGGGTACCCTGCCTCGAACTCTCACCGAAGCGTCAATAACTTTATTACTAAAACCGGGCAAAGTAGATTCCGATTGTAGTTCTTATCGTCCCATCTCTCTCTTAAACGCTGACTATAAGATTTTAGCTAAAGTACTGGCCCTTCGCCTTGAATCAATTTTACCAAACATCATATCACCTGACCAAACTGGGTTTATGAAAAACCGGCACTCTTTTTCCAACATTCGTTGCCTTCTTAACATTATTTTTTCTCCAGCATCCGAGGAGACGCCAGAAGTGGTGGTCTCTTTAGATGCGGAGAAAGCTTTCGACAGGGTGGAGTGGGGATATTTATTGGAGGTCTTAAAGAGGTTCAACATTGGGTCCAAATATATATCTTGGATAGCACTTCTATACTCTTCTCCTAGGGCTGCTGTAAGCACAAATGGGATGTTATCCCAATTTTTCACACTTGGCAGAGGTACACGCCAGGGGTGCCCTCTAAGCCCATTGTTATTCGTTACTGCAATCGAACCCTTGTCCATTGCCCTTAAAACGGCTGGTATCAGTAAAGGAATCCATAGATGCGGTCTAGAACACACACATTCTCTATACGCTGATGATTTACTATTGTTTATATCTGATCCAATCTCTACCATTCCAAAGATTATTGAATTGCTAAACAATTTTGGATCATTCTCTGGCTATAAACTGAATTTCGCTAAGAGTGAATGCTTCCCTGTGAATAATTTAGCCCTTGAGATCCCTGATGGATATTTCCCATTTAAGATGTCCAGGAACAGCTTCAAATACTTAGGTGTACATATTTGTCGTAAGTTACCAGCTCTCTACAAGGACAATTTTCCACCTCTAATCGACAAACTTAAATTAGATTTGGAAAGGTGGAATGATTTACACATAACTATAGCTGGCAGGGTAAACTGCATCAAAATGAATGTGCTTCCTCGATTTTTGTACCTGTTTCAATGTTTGCCTATCTTTTTACCCAATTCCTTTTTTTGCATAATAAACAAACTAATTTCATCTTTTATATGGAAAGGCAAGAATCCCAGGATTAGGAGAGAGTTCCTGCAAAGGCATAGGTCCGTAGGTGGTTTATCACTCCCTAATCTAAAATACTACTATTGGGCAGCTAACATACACAAAGTGACTCTCTGGATCCAAGAACCTGAATTAATCTGGTGCAAGTCTGAAGCTAGTTCCTGTTCTACCTCTCTCCTGGATCTGCTTACATCAAAATTACCTTATCGACCATCCCAATTTACTTGTAGTCCAATTGTCATTTCTACCCTTAGAATCTGGTCTCAATTTAGAAATACTTTCGGCCTGCAGGGCTTATCCAACCACAGCCCCATTCATAATAACCACCTCTTCCTCCCTCCCAACACAGATGTAGCGTTTTCTCTATGGAAGCAGTCAAGCCTTAGCAGGCTAAAGGACTTATATATTGGTGATGTCTTCGCTAGTTTCAGTGAACTGTGTGAAAAATTTGACCTACCAAAATCTCACCTATTTCGATACTTTCAGGTTCGTAATTTTGTTAAATTAAATAGTTTCTCTTTCCCTAATACTCCACCTAATTCGCTAATTGACTCAATTTTAGATATTCCCACAAATCAGAAAGGCCTAATCTCCAAAATCTACATCTTAATATCCCAGTTTGGTAAAACGTCTCTTGATAAAATCAGAGGGAGTTGGGAAGAAGAGCTTGGCAGATCTATAGATGATGGAGATTGGGATTCTGCCTTAACCCAAATTAATAACAGTACATCCTGTTCAAGGCTTAATTTAATACAATTTAAGGTTGTCCATCGTATTTATTTTACTAATTCCAAACTCTCCAAAATATACCCCAATATCTCGGATACTTGTAACAGATGTTACATGTCACCTGCAAATATGACGCACATGTTTTGGTCTTGTCCCCATTTGCTGGATTATTGGACAACTATTTTCAAACACCTTGCTAAGGCATTGGATTTAAATCTGACACCATGTGCAGAAATGGCTATTTTTGGGACGGTATCAGATCCCCAAATAAGGAGAAAATGTAAGGATAGTATCGCCTTTGCATCCTTATTAGCACGTAGGAGAATTTTGCTGGAGTGGAAGTCACCAGTCTGCCCCAAAGCCTCCTTATGGCTTAAAGACCTTATGATGTATTTAGATCTGGAGAAAATAAAGTTCAATCTTAGGGGGGCACCTGGGAAGTTTTATTCTGTTTGGGGCTGTGTGGTTGACTACATAGCTAAATTAAAGACGCTACAGGACACATGAAAAGTTCACCTTTCATAAACCAGCTTCCTTTTTGGTAGTTTTTTTTTTGTTTTGTTTTTATTTATTTATATTTATTCTGGGTGTATATTTACTATCTGCCTATGTTGAGAAGAAAGTGATGTACTAATTATTTTCCATTTGTGACTGTACCTTTAACTTACTGTATGTAGGACCTGGGGGGGTGGGGGCTATGTGTGTATGGGGTATGTGTCGGGTTGTTGTTCTTGGAAGTGGGTGGGAAAAAAAGGGGAAAATGTGACTACTGTTCTATTGTATATTGTAATACCTGTCAAATTTAATAAAAACATTTATTAAAAAAAAAAAAAGAAAAAAAAAGTTGGTTTTGCATAACGGGTCCCCTTTAAATATAAAGACTGCTGAGCCTCCTGTAGGACAGTTTATATATGAGAACTTTCTAAACAATGGGATCTTTGCTTGCATTCCGACACTAATCAATATTCTGCTGCACAAGCACTAGGACTAATTGATGCTCCCTTTAACCGTCAATATAATAAAGTGATTATTGTTCACTTGGAGGACATCACAGCATCACTCTAAAAGTCTATGCACTGGATCATGTATGAGCTCACCAGAAGAGATTCACAGCCAAGATCCCGTGATGATCACTAGCACTGGGAGTGTGCAAAAAACATGTCACCGATACTGTACGCACTTATTCATTTTTTTATTAGCAGTGTTGATGTGATGCACTAATCAAACAGTGCACACGTTGATTATTCATTGGAAGCTGGAGTGACGAACAGGTCCTCCTTTGTATGATCAGTCGTTAACTGAAAACATTTCCCAGATCAAGTATTCTAAATAAAGACCAAGAGACTGTTTTGGTCTGGTGGCTTGATGTTGCCTGGGAGACATTTACGTCATGTGAGGGGATGAGTGTAACATCAATTAATTAGCCGTAGTAAAACGAGTACAGTGCGGCGTAAAAAGAAAAAACATGGTTGCCATAGCACCATAAAGGCTGGGTCATTGTGCACTGCAGACACCTAACTGCACGGGTGGCCTGTTTCTGCTTCACACCGCTAATGCTTTGTTAGCTTTGCGAGCGCACATGAGAGAGCGGTTATAAAGTCTGCTTGCTGTGTTCCTACCTGCTGAGAGCTGCCACGGAAGACATTCTGCCTTCGCCGCGCTTACTCTATTGGTCTGCCAACTCTTTGAATAGCCAAGGCCGACTGGAAGATAATAGCCAGATTTGTCGGGAAATACCCCACACCTGATTGTATCTATGATGGAGGTTGTACAATTTGTAAGTTGCGCAAAATAGACAATTTAAATTATATAAATAGGCCAACGATAGGGTTTTTAATTCTATCGTTATATGGTGACAATGATTGTTTAAGACACATTTTAGCGCCTCAACGCACTGTGGCATTCTCGCTTAGCATAGTGCAAAGCCACTTCCAAGTAGGGCTGGGCAATCTGGCAAAAGAAAAACGATCGAGATTAATATCACATTTTTAGCAGATTGTCCAGCGAAGGATTTTACCGAGTACCGCATGTTTACTATCTTGAAACAAACATGGAGGTAATATCTATGATTGTGTTAACGAGAGGTGCAGTACAGGTAACCCACGCTACACTCCATACCTGGTTTTAGAGCCACGGTGTGGCTACTTTTTTGATATATTTTGTGGGGGTAAAGAGAACAACTTTTCGTCCACTCAGTTATTTTGTTTTTTTGCTTGTCGTCACACAAACATTCTGCAGTAAACGAAGTATAATTGGTGTAGTGAATACTATAAGACTTTTATTTCAAGTTAACATTTACCAAACAACACTTTCAAATGGTAAATTATTATTTGTATTCTCTTATTACTTGTGTATACAAGTAAAAAGAGTATATATGTATATATATATATATATATATATATATATATATATATATATATATATGTATATATATATATATATATAATGGATGGATGGATGGATATATATATATATATATATATATATATATATATATATATATATATATATATATACATACATACATACAGTACATACATATATACATACATACATACATACAAACCCCGTTTCCATATGAGTTGGGAAATTGTGTTAGATGTAAATATAAACGGAATACAATGATTTGCAAATCCTTTTCAACCCATATTCAATTGAATGCACTACAAAGACAAGATATTTGATGTTCAAACTCATAAACGTTTTTTTTTTTTGCAAATAATAATTAACTTAGAATGTCATGGCTGCAACATGTGCCAAAGTAGTTGGGAAAGGGCATGTTCACCACTGTGTTAAATGGCCTTTCATTTTAACAACACTGAGGAGACACATTTTTTAAGCTTCTCAGGTTGAATTCTTTCACATTCTTGCTTGATGTACAGCTTAAGTTGTTCAACAGTCCGGGGGTCTCCGTTGTGGTATTTTAGGCTTCATAATGCGCCACACATTTTCAATGGGAGACAAGTCTGCACTACAGGCAGGCCAGTCTAGTACCCGCACTCTTTTACTATGAAGCCACGTTGATGTAACACGTGGCTTGGCATTGTCTTGCTGAAATAAGCAGGGGCGTCCATGGTAACGTTTCTTGGTGTTACGGCTCAGGCTCCTGCCAACGCCGCTCATCCGTCTGTGCGCACCTCGGGACACGCCCACGGGTGCGCACATCCAGGGACGCGCCGCGCGAGTCCCCGCCCTGCAGCAGCCACCAGCTGCAATCACTCACCGGCAATCTACACTCCTGGGTCTGATGAGGGCAAGCTCAATAAAGGACCAGTGGACCCAAGGATCGGGGCGGGAACTTAGTTTTCTCATGGTGTACCGTAAGCAACAAGCTTTATGCTCGATTCATGTTTCCTCTCCGTGCCTTGATTTGTCCCTTGTCTTCTCCCGTGTCCCCGCAGTACCCTCCGTCGCCTGTAAAGTGAGCTGTGCGTCTCACTTTCGCCTGGATCTCCCTCTGGACTCTGACTGCCTCCTTCGTTCCTAGACCTTTCTCTCGCCCCTGGATTCTGACGCCTCACTGTCGCCCCGGATCATCTGCCTGCCTCTTGGACCCCTTTTGCCTTGCCCTATTTGGACTTGTCTGCTCCCTCATCCAACAGAACGGTAATACACAACAGCTAACTACACACATAGTCTAACACCACTCACTCGAGGGTTTTGTCACACACTCCATTTCATTAGTTTAGTTTATATTAGTATTGTTTGTTATTATTATATATATTGAATATACAATATATATATATAATAAATAATTGTACATACTTACCCCCTGGTGTCTGTTTGCCGTCACCTCCCCTTAGTCCAACCATAACACTTGGATTGCAACATATGTTGCTCCAAAACCTGTATGTACCTTTCAGCATTAATGGCGCCTTCACAGATGTGTAAGTTACCCATGTCTTGGGCACTAATTCACCCCCATATCATCACAGATGCTGGCTTGTCAACTTTGCGCCTATAACAATCCGGATGGTTCTTTTCCTCTTTGGTCCGGAGGACACGACGTCCAAAGTTTCCAAAAACAATTTGAAATGTGGACTCGTCAGACCACAGAACACTTTTCCACTTTGTACCAGTCCATCTTAGATGAGCTCAGGCCCAGCAAAGCCGACGGCGTTTCTGGGTGTTGTTGATAAACGGTTTTCGCCTTGCGTTTTAACTTGCACTTACAGATGTAGCGACCAACTGTAGTTACTGACAGTGGGTTTCTGAAGTGTTCCTGAGCCCATGTGGTGATATCCTTTACACACTGATGTCGCTTGTTGATGCAGTACAGTGCCTGAGGGATCGAAGGTCACGGACTTAGCTGCTTACGTGCAGTGATTTCTCCAGATTCTCTGAACCCTTTGATGATATTACGGACCGTAGATGGTGAAATCCCTAAATTCCTTGCAATAGCTGGTTGAGAAAGGTTTTTCCTAAACTGTTCAACAATTTGCTCACGCATTTGTAGACAAAGTGGTGACACTCGCCCCATCCTTGTTTGTGAATGACTGAGCATTTCATTGAACCTACTTTTATACCCAATCATGGCACCCACCTGTTCCCAATTTGCCTGTTCACCTGTGGGATGTTCCAAATAAGTGTTTGATGAGCATTCGTCAACTTTATCAGTGTTTATTGCCACCTTTCCCAACTTCTTTTTCACGTGTTGCTGGCATCAAATTCTAAAGTTAATGATTATTTGCACACAAAAAAATGTTCATCAGTTTGAATATCAAATATGTTGTCTTTGTAGCATATTCAACTGAATATGGGTTGAAGATGATTTGCAAATCATTGTATTCCATTTTTATTTACATCTGACACAATTTCCCAACTCATATGGAAACGGGGTTTGTACATATATATATATATACATACAAAACCCAAAACCAGTGAAGTTGGCACGTTGTCCATCCATCCATTTACTACCGCTCGTCCCGTTCGGGTTCGCGGGGGGCGTTGGAGCCTATCTCAGCTGCAGTCGGGCGGTATGCGGGGTACACCCTGGACAAGTCGCCACCTCATCGCAGGGCCAACACAGATAGACAGACAACATTCACACTCACATTCACACACTAGGGCCAAATTTAGTGTTGCCAATCAACCTATGCCCAGGTGCATGTCTTTGGAGGTGGGAGGAAGCCAGTGTAAATCGTAAAACAGAATACAATGATTTGCAAATCCTTTTCAACTTATATTCAATTGAATAGACTGCATAGACAAGATATTTAATGTTCAAACTGAGAAACTTAATTTTTTTCCCCTGCAAATAATAATTTACTTAAATTTAATGGCAGCAACACATTGTAAATAAGTTGGCACAGGGACATTTTTACCACTGTGTTACATGGCCTTTCCTTTTAACAACACTCGTAAACGTTTGGGAACTAAGGAGACCAATTTTTGAAGCTTTTCAGGTGGAATTATTTCCCATTCTTGCTTGATATACAGCTTAAGTTGTTCAACAGTCTGGGGTCTCCGTTGTAGTATTTTACGCTTCATAATGCACCACACATTTTCATTGGGAGACAGATCTGGACTACAGGCAGGCCAGTCTAGTACCCACACTCTTTTATCACAAAGCCACGCTGTTGTAACACGTGCAGAATGTGGCTTGGCATTGTCTTGCTGAAATAAGCAGGGGCGTCCATGAAAAAGACCTTGCTTGGATGGCAACATATGTTGTCCAAAAACTGTATGTACCTTTCAGCATTAATGGTGCCTTCACATATGTGTACATTACCCATTTATAATAACATGTAATATATACATGATGTAGGTATATATGTAATGTAGTAACATTCATTATAATATGTAATATATACATGATGTAAGTATATATGTAATGTAGTAAAATTCATATTAAGTAATATATACATGATTTATGTAATGTCGCAACATTTATAATAACATGATGTAAGTATACATGTGATGTAGTAACATTCATAATAACATTTAATATATTTTGGTCTAAAAACTAAAGATAAAGGTGAATATATAACACTGAAACTCCCTCAGGCATCAAAACATGGCTAGCTCGCTAGCGGCTAACATCAACCCGCAGTCGGAAGTGTTTTAGCTACTTCTAAATCACTAATCCTTGTCACACCTCGGTGAAGTCTTGTCTGGGTTTCGTCTGGTTTCATGTTGTCTTGTCATTTCCTGTTTTATTTTGAAATGTTAACTCCCTCTCGTTTCAGATCACTTGCCCTTCCTCCTGTTTCACTGGTCTGATGTCTCTCCTGATTGCCTGATTGTGCCCACCTGTGTCACCTTCCCTCATGTGTATAAATGTCTCGTCCTCCTCTTGTCCTGTGCCAGAGTGTTTCGTATCGTCTTGTGTGTACCTCCAGCGTTCCTTTGCCATAGCATTGTCACAGCCACAGCCACGTTTTTTGTACCTTTTTGGATCCACGGGAGTATTTTGATTTGTAAGTTTTCTCAGGTAAGATTAGCTTCCTAGCATCACCTCCGTTGGAGCACTTTTTGTTATACTTAGTAGTTTTTGTTCATAGCCCCTTTTTCCCTCCGAAGACAGAGCGTTTTTGAGTTATTGATATTTTTGTTAGTTGAGAGGTCAGGTTAGTTCTGTTTTTGATAGCCTGTTTTGTTTCTCCCGTTTTGTGTTTGTCATTCTTGTTTGGTGTGGGTTCACAGTGTGGCGTATATTTCTAACAATGTTAAAGTTTTTTATACTGGCACCCTCAGTGTAACCTGTCGCGCTGAAGATCAAGTATGCGTTGCATTCACATCTGCGTGCATGCGTGCCAAATCCGCACATATTATGTAACTGGGCCAGCACTCATTGGACTGGACGAAAAGGGGTCGTTATGATTCTCGGGAGGGGCGCTGAAATCTGTGCGTCTCCTCGGAGGTTTGGCAAGTATGAGAATTAGCGGTGTACCGCGGCACCGCCGCTGTATATAATTGGTGGGCCAGCTCTAGTGTTAATTTGATATCGCCTCAAGGGCGGGGGCCAAATTTGGCCCGCGGACCAGAGTTTGACACCCATGTGCTAAGGTGTCCTTCATGATCTCCTATCTGGCAGGGAGAGCAAGGAAATGGGCCATGGCCGAGTGGTCCAGGGGCTCTCACATATGCAGCTCACTCCAAGACTTCACAGAGACTCTCCAAAAAACTTTTGATCCTGTCTTTTCCGAGCGCGAAAGGGCAAGAGAGCTCAGCGGGATTAGTCAGGGGAGAGAATCAGCCTCAGATTACGCCATTCGTTTTAGAACCCTGGCTGCAGAGAACGGATGGAACACAACAGCCCTCTACGACGTCTTCCTCAAGGGGATGGCCGCCCCTGTTCTGGAGCGACTTCTACCACAGACCTACCCGCGAACCTGGACGACCTCATCGCCCTCGCCATCCGGACAGACCAACGACTACGGGAGTTCAAGTTTCTCCAAGGAGGCCGTCCGACGGATTCAGATCACCAGTCATAGTTTCCCCTCACCGCCAGTTATGCTCCCAGTCCTCAACCAACAGTACGGCTTCCTCATCCCCTGCCCGAGAGCGGAGAGGAGCCCATGCAGGAGGGGCGATGCTTCTATTGCGGGGAGGTGGGGCATCTAGTGGCCGCCTGCCTTTCCAAGTCATGCACCACAACCCCCACATAGACTGGCCCACAGGCAAGATCAGGGGTTGGGGAAGAAAGACAGTGGGTACCCCAACGGAACATTGATTACCCCTCCCTGATGCGGGATTTCTATAGACTCCACCCCACCCTGAGGTCCCTGGGCCGTCAGGAGTCGGCCCTAGAAGGGGGGGGGGGGTTTCTGTCACACCTGGGTGAAGTCTTGTCTGGGTTTTGTCTGGTTTCATGTTGTCTTGTCATTTCCTGTTTTATTTTGAAATGTTAACTCCCTCTCGTTTCAAATCACTTGCCCTTCCTCCTGTTTCACTGGTCTGATGTCTCTCCTGATTACCTGATTGTGCCCACCTGTGTCACCCTCCCTCACGTGTATAAATGTTTCGTATCGTCTTGTGCGTACCTCCAGCGTTCCTTTGCCATAGCATTGTCCACAGCCATAGCCATGTTTTTGTACCTTTTTGGATCCACGGGAGTATTTTGATTTGTAAGTTTTCTCAGGTAAGATTAGCTTCCTTGCATCACCTCCGTTGGAGCGCTTTTTGTTATACTTAGTAGTTTTTGTTCATAGCCCCTTTTTACCTCCGGAGACGGAGCGTTTTTGAGTTATTGATATTTTTGTTAGTTTAGAGGTCAGGTTAGTTCTGTTTTTGATAGCCTGTTTTGTTTCTCCCGTTTTTGAACCCCTTCCCTTGTCTGAATAAATATGTTTCTGAAAATCCTGCATCTGTGTTCAGAGTCCTGTTCTGGTTGTGACAATCCTGGCCTCAATGCCAACAAAGTATGTTTCTTACAATAACATTATCACTGGAGGACGAGGAACAGCTAAACATGCTTCACTACACGCCGCAGCGCTGCAGGCAGTTCCTAAGAAAGTGGGTATCTCACAAGAAAGTAGGTGTCGGGTTTAGGAGAAAGATTAAAGACATTAGCAACATCTGGTAGAAGGTCCACACATAGGGACAAGGATAGGTGTCGGAGATCATCGGACCCAAATAATTCACAGAAAATAGGATAAGCACCAAACTGCATGTTGGCCAGACTAATCGGCACCAAGACTAGACCCACAAAGAGTGGTGGTCTACAGGAAAGGTATTTAAAGGACAGTTGTCCAACAGGACAGCAGAATGAAGAGATTTGGCACTTCTTCTTCTAGAGCTGCAGCTCTAGTCAGAGGCTCGCTGAAACAAAATAAAGGTTTTTGTTCGACGATTCCTCTTGGCGTCTCCTTGGCTCATCACATGACCATCAAATACACAACAACACCAAGTACAAGACCGTATCTAGTCAATACTACTATGATTACATCGATATTTTGTATAAACAAAAAATATTTTTTCCTTTTTTTAAATTCATGTTTATAAACTCTCGAAAGTATGAATAATATAATCGTGATTACCATATTTTTCGGAGTATAAGTCGCTCCGGAGTATAAGTTGCACCTGCCGAAAATGCATAATAAAGAAGGAAAAAAACATATAAATCGCACCGGAGCCCGGCCAAACTATGAAAAAAACTGCGACTTATAGTCCGAAAAATACGATACTCCTCTCTGAGCTGCCACCTTATCGTGGTAGAGGAGTTTGCGTGTCCCAATGATCCTAGGAGCTATGTTGTCCGGGGCATAGGGTCTCCCAAGACAAACTGGTTCTAGGTGAGGGATCAGACAAAGAGCAGCTCGAAGACCTCCATGAAAAATAAAAACGAAGGACCCAGATTTCCCTCGCCCGGACGCGGGTCACCGGGGCCCCCCTCTGGAGTCAGGCCCGGAGGTGGGGCACGATGGCAAGCCCCTGGTGGCAGGGCCTCGGCCGGGCACAACCCGAAGAGGCAACGTGGGTCCCCCCTCCAATGGGCTCACCACCCATAGCGGGGGCCATAGAGGTCGGGTGCAATGTGAGCTGGGCGGCAGCCAAAGGCAGGGCACTTGGCGGTCCGATCCTCGGCTACATAAGCTAGCAAGATGCAGAGAAGGCAGGCTTGGTACAGGAAAACATAATTTAATGTCCAAAATAAATGTAAAACACAAACCAGGAACTAGGAATAGCCAAACTGAAAACAGGAACCAGCAAACAGAAAAACTGGAAACAGCTAACAGGATAACATGAAACAAGGAGCTAGGAGACAGCAAACTGTAAATAGCAATTAGGAACTAGCAAACAGGAACAGCTTACCGCAAACAAAGACATCGACAAGTTTCAGCGACAGGTAGTGATGACAATACTCCAGCACAGACTGGATGGCAAGGCAGGTTTAAATAGCAGCTGCCTGATTGACACCAGGTGTGGCCAGGTGCCAATCAGCCGCAGCTGAGGGGTAACAGCGCTCAGGGAGAAAAGCAGGAAATAACCAAAATAAGAGCGCTGACAGAAAATAAAGACAGAGGAAAAACCAAAACATAACTAAACTGTCAGTGAAAAACCTGACAGTACCCCCCCTTCCGATAACGGATACCAGACGTTCTAGAACCCCCCCCCCCACCCAAGAAAACAGTCCAAAGTCACAGGAGGGTGGAGGGAGGACAAGGCGGTGGGCCGCCAGGCCAAGTGTCCCCTCAACCAGCGGGGAAGAGTCAGGTGGCGACGGCGAGTTGAACGCCGCCGCAATTGGCGAGGCGGTCGCCCATGGAACGACCACATCCGTGGCTGACGAGACGATGGTGGCGCCTTCTGCTGGCCAACCGGAGAGGATGGTGGCGCCCTCTGCTGACCCACTTGAGAGGATGGCGGCGCCCTCTGCTGGCCCACCGGAGAGGATGGCGGCGCCCTCTGCTGGCCCACCGGAGAGGATGGCGGCGGCGTCTGCTGGCCCACCGGAGTGCATGGCGGCGGCGTCTGCTGGCCCTCCGGAGTGCATGGTGGCGTCTACTGGCCCACCGGAGTGCATGGTGGCGTCTGCTGGCCCATCGGAGTGCATGGTGGCGTCTGCTGGATCACCGTAGTGCATGGCAGCGTCTGTTGCAGACCCACTTTGGTGAGGAGTAGCTGTGCCTTCCCAGCTGCACAGCTACTCATAGCCCCCCCACCGGAGTGCATGGTGGCGTCTGCTGGCCCATCGGAGTGCATGGTGGCGTCTGCTGGATCACCGTAGTCCATGGCAGCGTCTGTTGCAGACCCACTTTGGTGAGGAGTAGCTGTGCCTTCCCAGCTGCACAGCTACTCATAGCCCCCCCCCCCCCC
Source organism: Nerophis lumbriciformis (assembly GCF_033978685.3). NCBI lineage: Eukaryota > Metazoa > Chordata > Actinopteri > Syngnathiformes > Syngnathidae > Nerophis > Nerophis lumbriciformis. The sequence continues at coordinate 39,298,418 of NC_084557.2, forward strand.
CCCCCCCCTCAAGGGACGGATCCCAGACGTCCCCAGATAGGCCCACAGATGAAAGGGATGGGTGGGAGAGGGCTTGAAATGAGGCCGAACTATTCTTCAATTTAGCCATCATCACAAGAATCCTGTCAAGCCTCACCGCCATCAAAATCGTGGGGTTCGTGTTAGGCTGGAGTATAACCTATGTTCAAACATAAGGGTGTCCATATGTGCACTTGGCACCAGGACACCCTTGGCCGCAGTTCTATGATCGCCTTTGTAGTTGTGTCATCTGATTTGCGGGCTCATGTTTTGGACAGAGAGAGAGAGGGGTGAAGCTTTCTACCGATCACCACCTGGTGGTGAGTTGGCTGTGATAGTGGGGAAGGATCCTGGACAGACCTGGCAGGCGCAAAACACATTGTGAGGGTCTGCTGGGAATGCCTAGCTGAGTCTCCTGTCAGAGAGAGTTTCAATTCCCACCTCCGGAAGAACTTTGAACATGTCACGAGGGAGGTTCTGGACATTGTATCGGACGATGTTCCGCACCTCTATTTTCGAGGCGGCCGATTGGAGCTGTGGCCGCAAGGTGGTTGGTGCCTATCGTGGCGGTAATCCTAGAACCCGCTTGTGTGCCGTCAAGCTGAAGAAAGAGTCCTATCGGGTTCTTTTGGCTCATAGGTCTCCGGAGGCAGCAGACAGGTACCAACAGGCAAGCGGTATGCGGCTTCAGTGATCGCGGAGGCAAAAACTCGGACATGGGAGGAGTTCGAGAAGCCATGGAAAACGACTTCCAGACAGCTTCGAAGCGATTCTGGACCACCATCCGCCGCCTCGGGAAAAGAGCAGCAGTGCAATTTCAACACCGTGTATGGTGGTTATGGTGTTCTGCTGACCTCAACTGCTGATGTTGTGGATCAGTGGAGGTAATACTTGGAAGACCTCCTCAATCCTACCAACACGTCTTCCTATGAGGAAGCAGTGCCTGGGGAATCTGTGGTGGGCTCTCCTATTTCTGGGGCTGAGGTTGCCAAAGTAGTTAAAAAGCTCCTCGGTGGCAAGGCCCCGGGGGTGGATAAGACCCGCCTGGAGTTCCTTAGGCTCTGGATGCTGTGGGGCTGTCTTGGTTGACAAGACTCTGCAACATCGCGTGGACATAGGGGCCGGTACCTCTGGATTGACAGACCGTGGGTGGTGGTTTCTCTCTTTAAGAAGGGGAACCGCAGGGTGTGTTCCAACTATCGTGGGATCACACTCCTCAGTCTTCCCGGTAGGGTCTATTCAGGTGTACTGGATAGGAGGCTACGCCGGATAGTCGAACCTCTGATTCAGGAGGAACAGTGTCGTTTTCGTCCTGGTCGTGGAACTGTGGACCAGCTCTATACTCTCGGCAGGGTCCTTGAGGGTGCATGGGAGTTTGCCCAACCAGTCTACATGTGCTCTGTGGACTTGGGGAAGGCTTTCGACTGTGTACCCCGGGAAGTCCTGTGGGGAGTGCTCAGATAGCATGGGGTAACGTACTGTCTGATAGTGGCGGTCCGCTCCCTGTACGATCAGTGTCAGAGCTTGGTCCGCATTGCCGGCAGTAAGTCGGACCCGTTTCCAGTGAGGGTTGGATTCCGCCTAGGCTGCCCTTTGTCACCGATTCTGTTCATAACTTTTGTGGACAGAATTTCTAGGGCGTTGAGGGTATCTGGTTTGGTGGCTGCAGGATTAGGTCTCTGCTTTTTGCAGATGATGTGGTCCTGATGGCTTCATCTGGCCAAGATCTTCAGCTCTCACTGGATCGGTTCTCAGCCGAGTGTGAAGCGACTGGGATGGGAATCAGCACCTCCAAGTCCGAGTCCATGGTTCTCGCCCGGAAAAGGGTGGAGTGCCATCTCTGGGTTGGGGAGGAGATCTTGCCCCAAGTGGAGGAGTTCAAGTACCTCGCAGTCTTGTTCACGAGTGAGGGAAGAGTGGATCGTGAGATGAACAGGCGGATCGATGCGGCGTCTTCAGTAATGCGGACGCTGTATCGATCCGTTGTGGTGAAGAAGGAGCTGAGCCGGAAGGCAAAGCTCTCAATTTACCGGTCGATCTACGTTCCCATCCTCACGTATGGTCATGAGCTTTGGGTTATGACCGAAAGGACAAGATACCAGCGGCCGAAATGAGCTTCCTCGCCGGGTGGCGGGGTTCTCCCTTAGAGATAGGGTGAGAAGCTCTGTCATCCGGGAGGAGCTCAAACTAAAGCCGGTGCTCCTCCACATCGAGAGGAGCCAGATGAGGTGGTTCGGGCATCTGGTCAGGATGCCACTCGAACGCCTCCCTCGGGAGGTGTTTCGGGCACGTCCGACCGGTAGGAGGTCACGGGGAAGACCCAGGACACGTTGGGAAGACTATGTCTCCCGGCTGGCCTGGGAACGCCTCGGGATCCCCCGGGAGGGGCTGGACGAAATGGCTGTGGAGAGGGAAGTCTGGGCTTCCAGCTTAGGCTGTTGCCCCCTCGGATAAGCGGAAGAAGATGGATGGATGGATAATCGTGATTATTACATTTTAACAGAAGGGTTAACATGGTTCTATTATTACCCTTCCTTCTAGTTGGCCATTATCCAACCAAGAAAGCATCATTTAGTTTCAGACTCCTCTCCTGAACTGCCACCCTGGATTTTATTATGGATTAATCTCATTGACGTTATTTACATCTTATGTACATGAAATGCATCCTTTACCTTTTAAAGAGGTACTAAATATTTAAGCATGCTGTATAGCAGTGGTCCCCAACCTTTTTTGCACCACGGACTGGTTTAATGTCGGCATTATTTTCCACTTGTGCCAGATAAATACAGCAAAAATAAGTGTATGAAAAATACAAGTCACTATAACGCTGAATTAGTGGGAGCTTGTTTCTTTGCAATGAGATGGAAATCAGCTTTCGGCTACAATCTGTCACATTTTATTTGATATGTTCATGAATGTGTTATCATGTCACACAGTTATAACAAATATAACAACTTCCTGTGAGGAGTTATATTGTACATCTATAAACAAGCTTATTGGTGTGTTTAGTGGGACAGGCCAAAGTTAAGTCGGAGAAAATGCAGTCCTTTATAAATTGTTTCATGTTTCTCTGCGGCCCAGTAGTAAATGCGTCACGGACCGGCACCGGTCCCCAGACCGGTGGTTGGGGACCACTGGTTTAGGGCCTCAAAAAGGCGTTCCAATGCATAGAATAAAAAACATAGCAATTTAAATAGGGCCCTTGCTTCGCTGCACACACAAATGTCTCAAAGGGCTGTACAAGCCATAACCACATCCTCGACTCAGTTCCCACATCAAGGCAAGAAAAAAATAAACCCAATGGGAATGAGAAACCTTGGGAGGGGACCACAGATGACAATTCCTGGCATCTAATTGTGGTGCTGATATATTGACATTGGCCTACCCACCTATGTACCATTCTAAGTTACGGTTTGGTAATTAACATGAGCGGTGATTGCATCATGCCTTATAGCTGTTGCGCAAGAAAATAAGTTGTGTGACTGAGAAAGCTGAATAAGTTGGCATATGTCATGTACAATGTTATATGCATTCGTGAATTTCAGGTATTCGGCTGCAAAATTGGTTAAAAAAAAGTTCACATGCAAGTTTAACAACAAGACAAAAAGTCAGAAGCAGCACTTCTCTGCCTCATGTTATTAAAGTGGAATTTGATGAATGATATTTATATAGTGCTGTTTCAAAATTGTCTCCACTCACTTTACATTGGGAAAACCATACATTGAAGGCTAGCGGTGCTGAGTCACAGTTACATCAGTGTGGGTGGCACTGGGAGAAATGTGGGTGTAGTGTTATGCCCAAGGATTTGAACCCGGGACCCTTATTTTTATGTACAGCTGCTCTACGCTGAGGCACACCACCAATACCAAGCTACCTGCTTAACTCAGGTAAATGTACTATAATTTCCAATGGTTGCAGAAAGTACCAAGTAATTTAATACACATTTAAGAATAACCAAATGTTGAAACCTTGAGTCAGGATGGTGTGTGGAAAAGCTAAGTGCCTGGGTCAGTCTCCCAGACAAACAACACGTATTAAGCATGCTTACCTTAGCTAAAGCTAAATATTACTCAAATCTAATCCGCCTCAACAAAAACGATCCTAAATTTTTGTTTAGTACAGTAGCATCGCTAACCCAACAAGGGACTCCTCCCAGTAGCTCCACCCACTCGGTAGATGACTTTATGAATTGTTTTAATAAGAAAATTGAACTCATTAGAAAGGAGATTAAAGACAACGCATCCCAGCTACAACTGGGTTATATTAACACAGATACGACTGTATATACGACTGTATATACGACTGTATATACGACGGATACTGCCCTCCAAAATAGTCTCTCTCTTTTTGATGAAATAACAGAGGAATTATTACGGCGTGTAAGTGGGATAAAACAAACAACATGTTTACTTGACCCACTTCCTGGGAAACTTATCAAGGTGATTTTTGTATTATTAGGTCCATCAGTGCTAAATATTCTAAACGTACCACTTTCCTCTGGCACTGTTCCCCTATCATTCAGAAAAGCGGTTATTCATCCTCTGCTCAAAAGACCTAACCTCGATCCTGACCTCATGGTAAACCTTCCGTTTATTTCGAAAATCCTCGAAAAAATTGTTGCACAGCAGCTAAATGAACACTTAGTGTCTAACAATCTCTGTGAACCTTTTCAATCCGGTTTCAGGGCAAATCACTCTACGGAGACAGCCCTCGCAAAAATGACTAATGATCTATTGCTAACGACGGATTCTGATGCGTCATCTATGTTGCTGCTTCTTGATCTTAGCGCTGCTTTCGATACCGTCGATCATAATATTTTATTAGAGCGTATCAAAACACGTATTGGTATGTCAGACTTAGCCTGCTGAGATCATTATTCATGCGTTCGTTACGTCTCGTCTCGATTACTGTAACATATTATTTTCGGGTCTCCCTATGTCTAGCATTAAAAGATTACAGTTGGTAAAAAATGCGGCTGCGAGACTTTTGACAAGAACAAGAAAGTTTGATCATATATATATATATATATATATATACTGTATATACCTATATACATATATATATATATATATGCCTACACTGGCTCACCTGCACTGGCTTCCTGTGCACTTAAGATGTGACTTTAAGGTTTTACTACTTACGTATAAAATACTTCACGGTCTCGCTCCAGCCTATCTTGCCAATTGTATTGTACCATATGTCCCGGCAAGAAATCTGCGTTCAAAGAACTCCGGCTTGTTAGTGATTCCCAGAGCCCAAAAAAAGTCTGTGGGCTATGGAGCGTTTTCTATTCGGGCTCCAGTACTATGGAATGCCCTCCCGGTAACAGTTAGAGATGCTACCTTAGTAGAAGCATTTACCGTATTTTCCGCACTATAAGGCGCACCTAAAAACCACAATTTTTCTCAAAAGCTGACAGTGCGCCTAATAACCCGGTGCGCTTTATTACGATTCATTTTCATAAAGTTTCGGTCTCGCAACTTCGGTAAACAGCCGCCATCTTTTTTCCCGGTAGAACAGGAAGCGCTTCTTCTTCTACGCAAGCAACCGCCAAGGAAAGCACCCGCCCCCATAGAACAGGAAGCGCTTCACCCGCCCCCATAGAAAAGGAAGCGCTTCACCCGCCCCCGGAAGAAGAAGAAAAAACGCGCGGATATCACCGTACGTTTCATTTCCTGTTTACATCTGTAAAGACCACAAAATGGCTCCTAATAAGCGATCCGGTTCATAAAAAGACGCAATCTCTCCATCCGCACACGGATTACTACCGTATTTCACAGCAACTGATATTCCTGTGAACCGCACTGTGGAACGGGAGCACGTACGGTGAATATTCGCACCACAGGGAATGAAGTCATCCTTCACTGTGGTTCTAGCTTGCCATGCTAACTTCCACTCATGGTGATATTCAAAAGGAAGACCTTGCCAAAAGAGACCTTTCCAGCCGGCGTCATCATAAAAGCTAACTCGAAGGGATGGATGGATGAAGAAAAGATGAGCGAGTGGTTAAGGGAAGTTTACGCGAAGAGGCCGGGTGGCTTTTTTCACACAGCTCCGAAGGCGAACACACCTTCACTAAGACGGGCAGACAGCCTCGGACGACATACGCCAACATCTGCCAGTGGATCGTAAATGCTTGGGCAGATATTTCGGTCACAACTGTGGTCCGAGCTTTCCGGAAGGCAGGATTCACAGAACAACAGCGACACTGACTCCCGATGACTTCTACGAGACGGAACCGGCCATTTTGGATCCCGTATTCGCCCAACTTTTCAATTCGGACACCGAAGACGAAGAATTCGAAGGATTTACGAATGAAGAATAACTTCAGAAGGTGAGCGCTATGTTTATTTTGTGTGTTGTGACATTAACGTTAAAGCAACATTATGTTGCTATTGTTCTACACCATTTTGAATTTTACTATGTTTGTGATTGCACATTTGCGTACATTTTGGGACAGAGTTGTTAGAACGCTGGTTTTCAATATATTATTAAAGTTTGACTGAACTATCTGACTGTTTTTTTGACATTCACTTTAGCGCAGCGTTTTTTTTGACATTCACTTTAGCGCAGCGTAGGCGCGGCTTTTAGTCCGGGGCGGCTTATTGGTGGACAAAATTATGAAATATGTAATTCATAGAAGGTGCGGCTAATAATCCGGTGCGCCTTATAGTGCGGAAAATACGGTAAGTCCCATCTTAAAACTCATTTGTATACTCTAGCCTTTAAATAGACCCCCTGTTTAGACTAGTTGATCTGGCATTTCTTTTCTTTCTCCTCTGCCCCCCTCTACTGCGTGGAGGGGGAGAGATACACAGGTCCGGTGGCCATGGATGAAGTGCTGGCTGTCCAAAGTCGGGACCCGGAGTGGACCGCTCACCTGTGCGTCGGTTGGGGACATCTCTGCGCTGCTGACCCGTCTCCGCTCGGGATGGTTTCCTGCTGGCCCCACTATGGACTGGACTCTCACTATTATGTTAGATCCACTATGGACTAGACTTTCGCAATATTATGTCAGACCCACTCGACATCCATTGCTTTCGGTCTCCCCTGGGGGGGGGGGGGGGGGGGGGGGGTGTTACCCACATATGCGGTCCTCTCCAAGGTTTCTCATAGTCATTCACATTGACGTCCCACTGGGGTGAGTTTTCCTTGCCCTTATGTGGGCTATGTACCGAGGATGTCGTTGTGGCTTGTGCAGCCCTTTGAGACACTTGTGATTTAGGGCTATATAAATACATTGATTGATTGATTGATTGATGAAGGAGCAAATTGAAACAAAGTTTAGATTGATGCAGACCATGAATACCTAACTTTACATTGACTTTTGAATGATTATGATTGACTGCCCAAGATTGCTCTTACAGTAAAGAAGACTGACAATGTTCCATGTTTGATACAGTGAAGGGCATGGTCCTGGAGTCCCACTTTCTCCTGGAGCCTTCCGGCACGCCTGCCAGGCCCAAACTCACACACATTTCCAGGGTGGACCTCAGGTACCCAGCGATAAGTCCTTAGGCCCAGGCTGAGGAAACCATGAATTAAAAAAATCCAACTGATTTGCTGGTGCACCAACGTCAAACTTAGGGCCCTGGAATATTAAAGGGGAACATTATCACCATTTCAGAATTGTTAAAACCATTAAAAATCAGTTCCCAGTGGCTTATTATATTTTTCAAAGTTTTTTTCAAAATTTTACCCATCACGCAATGTCAAGTTATGTTTTGTTTCTTTGTTTTCTCCCCTAACTTGAAAAGGGTTTGACTTTTTGACCAGGGGTTTCACTGGGACTTCACTCTTTGTTTTAATCCAATGATGAGACAAATCTCTGTTTATCCTTTTATTTTGGACTTGATTGTCTCTTTTTTTCCTTGAATAGATGTAAGGTGAAAAACCTTTGGAAAAAGGTGGACAAATACAAAAGCAATTAGGGACCAATATAAACAAATTACAATAAACCATTTTTTAAAGTAAAAGTGTTTCCAAAAGTACACATAGTGACATTTAACAGCTTGGATTTGGCATTTAAACATTTAACAACCACTTGGCAATTAAAATAAATTCAACACATCAAATCAAAAACATCAAAATAATATAAGTAATCTCACCGTCAGCCACCCTGGTCTCTTTAAACAGTTGTCTCTATTGTATTTGGCAAAATCTCATCGAGCAGTGTTTGTTGGCCTGAAGTCTGAGCTGGAGCTGCAGACTTAAAAAGATTGGATTTGATTGCTTCAGGTGAGAGCCTTCCTGATTTCTGATGGTCTTCAGCTGTTGTAAAATGTTGTCTGTAATTCCAGTGCTGTCCTCTGGGGGGAAATGGGAGCCAAACTGACATTTGGACATGAGGCCCTTCTGCTTGGGTGAAGGCTTTGGCCTTATGTAGAGTTTGCCAAAACACCTCCCACTCGATCTTTCCATGGATACATCGGGAAGATCGCTGACTGTAGGCAAACTAAGTGCACGTGATTGGTTTTGGTGGTTGTGCCAAGATCTTCTATTCCTGTTCCTCAGCAGGTAGTAGGACAACCAACCGTCTTACGTCTCTGTGCAGAACGGTGGCTTGAAGCTTTTCCTTTCTGCTGCTTGAATTGGGATGGCTGGTCTTTGCCTTTGGGGCTTTTGTCAGGGGGACACAGTAGCTTGGGAAAACCCGGATGTGCACTCGTCCACCACAGACCAGAGTCCTGGTCTTTGTACACCACCAGCCTGTCAGTAGTTGAGTTTTGGAAGATTGCGCCCTCTTGTGCTGCAAGAAAAATGTCTCTCAGGGCATCTTTCCTTTCTTCCACATAGATGGCTCCTCTGGAGTAGATTGCCTCCCACTTTGGGCCATGCAAAGCCTGAACTTGTTTACGGAACCTTTTTGCTGCCCTCTAGACCATTGCAACTATTTTGACCAGTCTGGTCAGGACACTGAACCGTTTGACATCCACAAGGCTTTGAACAATTGACCCTCCTGGTTGCCGTCTCTGTTTTGTTTTGAATTGGTTTCGATTGTGTTCGGGCTCTTTTTCCAGGAACTGTTTCCGAGCTTGGGCCCTTGTCAACACAGCTGCAAATGCCTTTCTCTGCAACTTGTTGATGCTCTCTCTGGCGGTGGTTGCTAGTTCCTTAGCAGATTTGGTTGGCCACTCACTTTCTGGCGGACTCAAGAACTTGGGTCCATTTTGCCACTCTGAATTTTGATCCAGATCTTGAGGGCCTGCTCCTCTGGTGATGACATCTGCAATGTTTTGTGACCCAGGGATCCACAACCATTCCTGTACTGCTGTGCTGCTTTGAATCTCTCCGATCCAGTTGGCAAATAATGTTTGATAGCCATAGCTTTCTCGCCGTATTTCACCGAGGACTGTTTGACTGTCAACAAAATGAAACCACTTTCTGATTTGGATTCGGCTGTGCAGTTCGAAGAACTTCCTTAGTCGTGAGGCGAACACTGCTCCACACATTTCTGCTTTTGCAGCATCACCTTTGTGGTCCAAGGGAGTTAGCTTTGCTTTGGATTCAACCAGTCTGATGATGGGACCCAGATCTGTGATCCATCTCAGGTACATCACCGCTCCGTAAGCATGCTCACTTCCATCAGAGAATGTGATCGCCGAGGGTGGTTCAATAATGAAGCATTTGGGGGTTAGAGCCCTGGTGAACAGGATCTTGCTGAGTTGATGGTACTCCTCGAACAGATCGATTGCATCACCTCTGAGGTCATCTGAGAGTGCAATGTCCCACGTGTCTTTGACTGGACGGCTTTCAGCCTTTGCCTCTTGAAACGCCTTCCGTACCAGAATAGCTCCCTTCTGCTTGGCAGGAGTTACAAGGCCAACTGGGTCGTACAGTCCTGACACTTGACTGAGAAGTTCTCTTCTTGTCAAAGGGTTGGGTGTCATGGCTCTGATTTCCTCTTGCAGAAGGTCTTCACCCAGCCGCATCTTTTGCTTCCTCTTTGAAAAGTTGATTCGGATTCTGACATGGAGTTTATCTTCCTCGACTCTGTAGCCCAGACCGAGTGCCTTGTTGTCATCATCGCTCATCTGGTTTGGTAAAATAATGGTATTTTTCATTGTCCTTTCCTCTTCAGAGCGCTCCTTCCTCCCACTTTGCCCAGTGAAGACCCATGGCTTCAACTCAAACCCCCCGGTCTTCAGCATCCTCTCCACGTTGGCTGTGATGATGTTTAGCTGGTCAAGGTTGTTGTGGGAAGTGAGGATGTCATCAACATAGCTGTCGTTGTGAAGCACTCGACGCTCCTCTTCAAGATGGGCAAAGAGAGGGAGGTTTGCAGTTTCACGCATTGCCAGCTGCGCTATGCACCCTGCTGGTTTGTCTCCTATGTTCACTCTTGTTATTGCGTATTCCTCCAGGTCCTCATTCTCTGCATCTCGCCAGAGGAACCTGTGAAGGTGCACTTCTTGGTCTTCCAGCCAGATTGAGTTATACATCTTTTTGATGTCACCCAGCGCAGCATGTGCTCCACTTCTGAATCGGAGAAGCACAGCTCGAATCTGGTTGAGGACGTCAGGGCCTTTCATCAGCAGGTCATTCATGCTGACGCCTCTGCACTTTTGACTGCTGTTCCAGACAATTCTCACTGGAGTTGTGACTGAGTGTGGGTTAGGAGCAATGAGATGACTGAGATACCAAACGGGTTCATCCCACTTGGTGATGGTGTCTTTGGGTAGTTTGATGGCTGCTTGTCGATCAATCATGTCATGCACTTGTGCAGCATATGCCACCTTCCACTCAGGTGTTTTGGCAAGTTGCTTTTCCGTTCTCAGGAATGTGGCCTTAGCTGTTTTTCTATTATTTGGTAGTGACATGGGGTCCTCCACCCAAGGATACCTGGCATGCCAATGTGGCTCTTTGCTGTGGTTGTCCTCCGTGACATAGGTGAGGCCACCCTTTACCACCTCAAGCTCTCGTTCCTCTGCAAGAGTCATTTCTTTGCCGCCTGGTTGACATTTTCCACAGCGGCATCCTCCACACTTCGGGTCACATGCTGCACCAATACTGTCCCATTTCCACCAGTCTAGGAAGTCCCGGTTGGTGGTTGAAGTGTTTGACCTCCGGAACTTGGCGTGAACCTGAGTGTTGGGAGGTTTTTTACAAGCTGGGCCAGTGAATTCTTCATACCTCAAAGCAGCAGTCCTCATTGATCTCGCAAAGTGTGTTTTGGACATGTGGGCGGAAACGGTGAGGTCTTCAAAGAGTTCAGGATGAGAGCCTCCAACTGTCATTCCCAGTGGCCCGTCCCACAGTACAAGGTCTCCGATACCTCGGATCCGTTGATGTGCTAGCTGGCCCTCTCTGTGACTTATGAGCAAATTGACTTCATCGGGTCTTGTCAGAGCTCCAAGTGGGACATCCAGAAAGAATTTCTGCAGCCGTTTGGAGTCCACACTTTTATGGATGTCTACAATGCTGTCCAGACCATAACAGACCAATTGATGGGATTTCATAGTGCCTCTTGGAGTCTTCACTCTGATCTTCAAGAGGTACCGCTTTGTTTCCACAATGGTCTTCATTCCTCCGACACCATGTACAATGAGTGTGATGTCTTCGCTCCTGAGGTTCAGTTTGTCTGCAGCCTTGTGGGTGATGTAATTGGTGTCGGACGCCAGGTCGATCAGTGTTCCAATCTTTTCTCCAGCGTTTGCGGTGACCTCCAACAACATCATCATTACTGGCAGTTCCTGCAATCCACTTTCAGCTAAAAGTCCTGATTTCACTTTTGTGGTGTTGAACGTCTTGGATGCAGCATTGGAGAACGCATCATGAAACTGCCTTGCCAGCTCTGGGGAAAGCTTCTTGACAAAGTCCTCTTGTTCTTCTGTGTATGTTCTCCTGCTTTTGCCATCCATTGAGCCAGGTTTGTTCTTTTTCTGTGCCGAGCTGCTTTTCTTGTTTGGACAGAGGTAGAAATGATGCTCAGGTGCATGTTCATCCTTGCAGGCATGGTTGGTGCATAGGAAATCCTCTTTGCAGTCTGAACTGTCATCATGGACTTCAAGACATCTCTTGCATGCTCCCAACTTCTTAGCAGCAGCCTTCTTCTCTGCAAGCTGAAGTGCCCGGAACTGCATGCAATAGTACAGCTTCTTCCTGTGCTTCCCATCTCCACAGACAACACAGCCAGTGTGGTCGTCACTTGCTTTGGTGGATTTTGTCCTAGCATGTCTTGGCTCAGGCTTCGATTCCCTCTTGTTAGGTTCCTCATCCAGTTGTTCCAGCTGCTCATATATGCTCTCTTGCTCTTTGAGGAAGTCCAAGAGACCGTCAAACCTGCTTGCTGGAGTCACAGCATTCCTGGTGTCTGCTGCATAGATGAGCCATTCCTTTCTGAGAGGTCCTGGGAGTTTCCCCTCAATCGACTTGGTCACAAGTGGGTTTTTGATGGCACCGGTGTCCCCAAGCTCACTGAGATCTTGAAGCGCCTTCTCCACATCTTGGATTAGCTCCACGACTTTTCGCGGCTGGTTATTTTTGACGGGTTGGATTCTTTGCAACTCCTCCACTATCTCTATAGCAATGGAAGTCCGGTTGCCATAGCGGTTCTCCAGAACACGGAAGATGTCATCGGCAGTGTTATGAGTGGTGAGACGAAGGTCTTTCCTGATCTTGTCCTCAACACTGTCCAGCAATTGGGCCTTCTTCACCTCCTTGGAACCAGTTGGCTCACCTTGTCTCTGGAGTGCTTCCCAGTCCTTTTTCCACCTGTGGAATTCACGTTTGTTTCCAGTGAATATAGGAAGGGCTGTGGGTTTCAACTTGATGGCTGGCACAGGATGACTGGGAGCAATTGGTTCCCTCCTGACTTCTTCCTTTATCCTCTGTTGTATGAAGTCAGCCTTCTTGGAAACCAACTTGGTGGTCTGTAGTTCCAGACCTTTTAAGCTTGTCCGAATTTCAACTACTGTATCTTCAGGGACCCATTGTCTCCACCGACCATGCACCTCCTTTGCAGTCTTCACCAGTCCTTCCAGGTGGTTCAGCATGAACTCATATCCATCCAGGTTCATATCCTCCGGTTCCACAGCAGTGGTGCGTCTACACTCCTCATCTGCTGCCAGAAGAGCTATGGACATTTCATTTTTTCCAAACTTGTCCCACAGGGCCTTCTGGAGTTGACCTTTGACCTTCGCCCGCTTTGACTCACACTCCTTTGAAGTATTATACAGATCTTCTTGTTGCTCTTGGGTGAGTTCAGTTTCTCCATCTTTTAGCTGTGTCAGAAGTTTAGCCTCTACCTTGTCATTGGCTTCCATGACTTTGTCAGCTGCTGCGATGAGTGTCTTGAAACTGTCTCTGAGCTACTCCTCAGACAAGTCATCATGGTTCCTGGTGAGGCTGTTGACAAGGCGGGTGAATGATGCTTTTGCAGTTGTCCTCTCGGTCTTTAGCTGGTCAAGCACCTTCTTGTCAGCCATATTTACAGCACAAGTGGAGTTTGAGTAAATTTGGTGAAATTAACTTTTGAGTCTTTGGTCCAGATCTCCTTTTCCTGGTTGTCCAGTGGGGATCGGTTTTTCACTGTCAAGTTATGTTTTGTTTCTTTGTTTTCTCCCCTAACTTGAAAAGGGTTTGACTTTTTGACCAGGGGTTTCACTGGGACTTCACTCTTTGTTTTAATCCAATGATGAGACAAATCTCTGTTTATCCTTTTATTTTGGACTTGATTGTCTCTTTTTTTCCTTGAATAGATGTAAGGTGAAAAACCTTTGGAAAAAGGTGGACAAATACAAAAGCAATTAGGGACCAATATAAACAAATTACAATAAACCATTTTTTAAAGTAAAAGTGTTTCCAAAAGTACACATAGTGACATTTAACAGCTTGGATTTGGCATTTAAACATTTAACAACCACTTGGCAATTAAAATAAATTCAACACATCAAATCAAAAACATCAAAATAATATAAGTAATCTCACCGTCAGCCACCCTGGTCTCTTTAAACAGTTGTCTCTATTGTATTTGGCAAAATCTCATCGAGCAGTGTTTGTTGGCCTGAAGTCTGAGCTGGAGCTGCAGACTTAAAAAGATTGGATTTGATTGCTTCAGGTGAGAGCCTTCCTGATTTCTGATGGTCTTCAGCTGTTGTAAAATGTTGTCTGTAATTCCAGTGCTGTCCTCTGGGGGGAAATGGGAGCCAAACTGACATTTGGACATGAGGCCCTTCTGCTTGGGTGAAGGCTTTGGCCTTATGTAGAGTTTGCCAAAACACGCAATATCCCTAAAAAAAGCTTCAAAGTGCCTGATTTTAACCACCCGTCCATTTTCCTGTGACGTCACATAGTGAAGCCAACACAAACAAACATGGCGGAAAGAACAGCAAGCTATAGCGACATTAGCTCGGATTCAGACTCGGATTTCAGCGGTTCAACAGATTACGAATGTATTGAAACGGATGGTTGTAGTGTGGAGGCAGGTAGCGAAAACGAAATTGAAGAAGAAACTGAAGCTATTGAGCCATATCGGTTTGAACCGTATGCAAGCGAAACCGACGAAAACGACAAGACAGCCAGCGACACGGGAGAAAGTGAGGACGAATTCGGCGATCGCCTTCTAACCAACGATTGGTATGTGTTTGTTTGGCATTAAAGGAAACTAACAACTATGAACTAGGTTTACAGCATATGAAATACATTTGGCAACAACATGCACTTTGAGAGTGCAGACAGCCCAATTTTCATCAATTAATATATTCTGTAGACATACCCTCATGTCAGCAGGCCAGAGAAGCTAGGGTCGATATTCTTCTCTTGATCATCTTCGGGACGGTGTGAGCCAAGACATCCAGGGGGGTTTAGCTCGCTCGTCTGCGGGAACAAACTGCCGCCATTGCTTGCCGTGCTACCGAGGTCCTTTGTCCCTGAATTGCTCACACACTCCGACAGATTCAATGGGGGTCTGGCGGCAGATTTCTTTGACTTTATCGTTGGAAATGCATCTGCTTTGAGTGTCGCAGGATATCCACACATTCTTGCCATCTCTGTCGTAGCATAGCTTTCGTCGGTAAAGTGTGCGGAACAAACGTCCAATTTCTTGCCACTTTCGCATCTTTGGGCCACTGGTGCAACTTGAATCCGTCCCTGTTCGTGTTGTTACACCCTCCGACAACACACCGACGAGGCATGATGTCTCCAAGGTACGGAAAACAGTCGAAAAAACGGAAAATAACAGAGCTGATTTGACTCGGTGTTTGAGAAAATGGCGGATTGCTTCCCGATGCGACGTCACGTTGTGACGTCATCGCTCCGAGAGCGAATATTAGAAAGGCGTTTAATTCGCCAAAATTCACCCATTTAGAGTTCGGAAATCGGTTAAAAAAATATATGGTCTTTTTTCTGCAACATCAAGGTATATATTGACGCTTACATAGGTCTGGTGATAATGTTCCCCTTTAATATGAAATATTTTCTCTTTCTATCTCTATTTTGACATAAAGAAATACACACTGTGTGTACTGCAAATCTTTTAAATCGAATACTACTAGAGGTAGTACATTCCTACAAAACTTTTTATTAAAATAAAATTAAATATTTGCTTGACTTATGAGTTCAAAACTGGTCATCCATCTAACTTGTACACTGTAAAAATATATTCAAAAAATAAATTCAATTATACGATTAAAAAAAAATTGGCAACTCAGATGCCAGAATTTTACCATATAAATTGTTCATTTAGTGGAACGGTTTTCACATTTACAGTAATTTACCATAAAAAAACAACCGTCAATTTTACTGTAAAAAAAACAAGTTGGCAACTGAGTCGACAAAATTATACCATAAAATATATTCATTCATTGGTAGAGTTTTCCCATTTACAGTAATTGACCGTAAAAACAACTGTAGATTTTACAGTAAAAAAATTGCATCTTAGTCACCAGGATTTTACTGTAAAAACAGTTGTACTATTTTCCCATTTACAGTGATTGACTGTAAAACTGTAGATTTTACAGGAAAAAAATAGCAGCTCAGTCACCAGGAATTTACTCTAAAAACAGTTGTACTATTTTCCCATTTACAGTAATTCACTGTAAAAACAACTGTAGATTTTACAGTGAAAATTATTGGCAGACAGAATGTTACAACCAAAAAACATTAATTCATTCAGTGGTACAGTTTCCCCATTTACAGTAATTTACTGTAAAAACAACTGTAGATTAAACAGTTAAAAAGAAAAAAAAATTGCAGCTCAGTCGACAGAATTTTATCGTGAAAAACAGTGGCACCATTTTCCCATTTACTAATAGTATCAGTAATATGCTGTAAAAACGCTGTAAAGTGTACTTTTTTTTTTTTGTGCAAAATCAAAAGATGTATTTTTTTTTTGGTTTACAATATACATAAAAAATATATACAAAGCTCATATTTTGCGGCAATTGTGTTCTAACATCATAAGGTGAATCATTAAACGTTTATATTCAAATAGGTCGAAATATTGGGCACCTCACGACTTGATCCAATTTTTGGGGGGACACAATTTGATTCAGATTTTAATTCAATCCATTCTCGATTCGGAATGTATTATTTGGCATAATATTTGTAATAAAACCTACACAGAGATGGCAACATCATAAAGATTCCCAAGAAAGGAGACCTCGGGGAGTGTAAAAACTACAGGGGAATTATGCTCTTCTCAACACCAAGGAAGGTGCTCAACCACATACTACTAGAAAGGATGCGGAAATTGGTCGATACACAACTGAGGGAAAACCAAGTTTGTTTCAGAAGAGTGACAGATGAAGATGTCAAACCCAGAATAGGGAAAGCAAGAACATCATTCAACATACTAACCACAATCTGGGGAACAAAAAACATTGCTCTCAAAATCTAACTGAAAATCTTTAACTCAAATGTCAAATCCATCCTGCTGTACGGATCAGAGACATGGAAAACCACCATACTCACTAAACTACAGACATTCATAAACTGTTGCCTCCGTCGGGTCCTAGGAGTATACTGGCAAGACACCATCACCAATGCCAACCTGTGGGAACTCACCAAACAAGAACCAGTGGAACTGCAAGTCAGGAGAAGGAAGTGGAGCTGGATAGGCCACACACTCAGAAAACCCAATAAATCAATTACCAAACAGGCACTAACGTGGAACCCACAGGGGAAAAGAAACAGAGGGAGACCAAAAACAACCTGGAGAAGAAGCACGGAACAGGAGATGAGGGCTGAGGGGCTGTCATGGCAACAACTCGACCGAAGGGTACAAAACCGGAATGAATGGAAGGCTTTCGTCGACGG
>NC_084557.2:39318191-39535691 GCF_033978685.3 Nerophis lumbriciformis
TGGACGGCCAGCATCTACACTCTTTAAAGCACATATATATATATATATATATTATATATACATACAAATAAATATATACATACACATATATATATACATATATATATATACATATATACACATGTATATACATTATATATATACACATTATATATACATATATGCATTATATATACACATACATTATATACATATATACATTATATATACACACACATTATATATACACACACACACATATATATATATATATATATATATATATATATATATATATATATATTATATACATATGCATATATATAGTGTATAAATGCATGTATATATACACTATATATATATATATATATATATATATATATATATATATATATATATATATATAGTCGTGGTCAAAAGTTTACATACACTTGTAAAGAACATAATGTCATGGCTGTCTTGAGTTTCCAATAATTTCTACAACTCTTATTTTTTGTGATAGATTGATTGGAGCACATACTTGTTGGTCACAAAAAACATTCATGAAGTTTGGTTCTCTGATGAATTTATTATGGGTCTACTGAAAATGTGAGCAAATCTGCTGAGTCAAAAGTATACATACAGCAATGTTAATATTTAACCAAATATTGTCCCTTGGCAAGTTTCACTGCAATAAGGTGCTTTTGGTAGCCATCCACAAGCTTCTGGCAAGCTTCTGGTTGAATGTTTGACCACTCCTCTGACAAAATTGGCGCAGTTCAGCTAAATGTGTTCTGTGTCTTGTAATGTCCTGTCTTCTAAATGTCCAGTATTATTATGTATTTTACAATGTACTGCTTTTATATTTCCTGTATTTTATATTATTACTTTGAACTGTTTAATATTTTAATTTTTTATCCTGTAAAGCATCTTTGAGTACTCTGAAAAGCGCTACACCAAATAAAATGTATTATTATTAAATGTGTTTGGGTTTTTTACATGGACTTGTTTCTTCAGCATTGTCCACACGTTTAGTCAGGACTTTGGGAAGGCCATTCTAAAACCTTAATTCTAGCCTGATTTAGCCATTCCTTTACCACTTTTGACGTGTGTTTGGGGTCATTGTCCTGTTGGAACACCCAACTGCGCCCAAGACCCAACCTCCGGGCTGATGGTTTTAGGTTGTCCTGAAGAATTTGGAGGTAATCCTCCTTTTTCATTGTCCCATTTACTCTCTGTAAAGCATCAGTTCCATGCTTGACGGTAGGTGTGGTGCTCCTGGGATTAAAGGCCTCACCTTTTCTCCTCCAAACATATTGCTGGATATTGTGGCCAAACAGCTCAATTTTTGCTTCATTTGACATCACATGGACAAAGATAAGACCTTTTGTAAGAAAGTTATGTGTTCAGATGAAAAAAAAATTGAGCCAAGAACCAAACTTCATGAATGTTTTTTGTGACCAACAAGTATGTGCTCCAATCACTCTATCACAAAAAAAAAGAGTTGTAGAAATTATTGGAAACTCAAGACAGCCATGACATTATGTTCTTTACAAGTGTATGTAAACTTTTGACCACGACTGTATATATATATATATATATATATATATATATATATATATATATATATATATATGTATATATATATATATATACACACATTAATATGTATAGAATCTGAGCCTCGTTCCTCCCAGCGGACCACAGCGTGGACTCCGAGTTCTGAAGCCCTTATCTGAAAGTCCGCAGAGAACTCAAGCTGGAGTCGTGCATCAGCAAGACGGCACTTTTTTTTTGTTTTTTGCTTCCATATGGTCCTCGCCTACGTCATCACGAGGTCACATGACCTGCCAGCAGAATATGGAGTGTGTTATTGTTGCAAAAGTGTGTCATTTCTGCCGTACAACGTGTGTGTTTTAAAGGACATCTGAACTTCTTCCTTGGCGTCCTTCCTGATGATGGATGTAAGTAAGTCACTTGGATCAATACTTAGTCACATTTACCAACTTAGCTTCTCACTTACACACACACACACACACACACACACACACACACACACACACACACACACACACACACACACACACACACACACACACACACACACACACAAGTAGAGACTCAAAAGGTAAAGGTAATGTTATAGAAATAATCTGGATCAGCCCCTGAATGTACTGACTTGTTATTTGTCCCATTAAGGACATTTTCTGAAGGTTTTGTACTTTATGATGCTAACGAATTAACCAACCAACTAAATAACTAACTGACTAACTGAAACACCCCGACAATCGCATCACCTCCTCGCGGAGGTAAAAAGTAAGGAACTGACCGGGCAGCTTTCGTGATATATGATGAGACATAACTCAAATATTCCAAAACCAAAATGAACACGTGCGTTGTTTTCATATTCTGCAAAATATTTGCCTCCCCAGATCCAATATGCAATATAGAGGGTGTGTGCTTTGTTGTATTTAGCTGGTCTTGCCATTCTCGTCCGGACCTGAGGACGACTTGGTGGCGTGAATGGACCAGATATGACGCTGGTGAGGAAACGTTGAACAAAAGGCATTTATTTGATCAAGCGAGTAATTACAATTACAGGTGCTGCAGCAGACCTGGGGGAGATGTTAGCCAAATGAAAATCTCTCTCTCTCTCTTTTAGGGAACTTCTCCCTAAATACATTTTACATGAAGATACTTGCTCTTTGTTGTTCTAGCCTTCGGGCCGGCCAGTTTGGGCAACACCTAGTTTATTTGTACAAATGCAGACAACATCCGGGCGTTGTCCCTTTACTAAATTGAGTCGGGTGACTGCCGACCCCTGATCTCTACTCCTACCAGATGTTTACACTTCCTCCTAAAATCCAATCGCTGCTATCCTTTAGGTTCCCCATTGTCCTGGAGACAAAAGCAAGCGCTCTCTGGATGATCTTTATTTGAAAGCTGGACCTGAATCTAAAGGCGTCTTCCTAACAGATTCTATAACCAAGCTTTAAATGCATGTTAGTTTACAATCTTTCAATAAAATTATGTACACGCTACAATTTACAGACCCTTTAGCTTCTATGCGTGAGATTCCCTCAGCTACATTATATCCTACAATGGGCGGATTCTGATGTGGAAGAGAAGCAGCATCAAACACTCCATCGGTCAGTCGCTCGCACTTTCTTACACTGTCTAACAAACACACATTTCCACGATACAGCGCTGGCAAATGGTCATAAATTCATATTAACACACACACACACACACACACACACACACACACACACACACACACACACACACACACACACACACACACACACACACACACACAGTTGAACGGAGACACGTCACCATGATAGACAAGATCAACTGAATCAGAGCAGTTTTCTTCAGCATTAAATAGTAAATCAGACTGTAGTACAGTACCAGGAGGGCTGGCTCGCTGGCAACAGCAGCTGCTTATTTTGCGTTGTCTGTGCTAATTATTCCACTAGCACTGGTGTCATTAATCGGGCGGCTGGATGAGGCCACTTAGTCTTTGCGGATTCAGACAATGAGCTGAATCAATTGCCATCAGTACATTTCAGACATACATTAGTTGATAAAAATACATGCAAAATTTCACTTGATTTTTTAACATTAGCCGCAAAAATACATATAATACGAACACGTTTTTTTTTAACAGATAAATAAAAATGTCTTTTAATTTACAACTAATAAAATGTCAGATTTTTTAATGAAATTATTTAAACAAATCAACAAAAATACATTACTGTTTAAATAAATAACATTTTTGAAAATTACAAAATAATAACACCAATATTTTATTTTAAATATTTTAAAATTATCTAATGTGAACTATAGTTTATTATTTACTGCATGTAGATGTTTTGAATTCTGAAATCTTTACTGATGTTTTATTTGTGTTCAATTCAGCATTTTAATTTATTGAACAAATTAATGTAATGCTAGCATCTTGTGTATGTCACGATAGGCTTCAGGTAGGACCCCAATGCAGAGAAGAAATAAGAATAACAAGAAAAAAGAGCACTCAAAAAGGAGTGAGGAAAAATAACTAGCGATGCACACAGAAGGTGAGGAGAGGAAACAGACAACACTACACGGACCAGAGCCACAGGAACAAGAAGAGTGAGTGGAGCCAAAGCAGAGACGATGAACGCGACTGGAGGGGTGAACCATCAGGAACCTACTGGCCCCGAGTGAATGGAAAGGAGAGCTTAAGTAGTCAGGAGGAAATGAGTATCGGGCTTGCGCACAGGTAGCTCCACCTTGTGACCCAGAAACCAGGCACTGCAACAAAAAGCAGACAGGCGGCAGCAGAGCTGCCAGATCACTAGTGTCCTTGTTATTTACATTTTTAAAGAGGAGCTGCACTTTTTTTTTCCAATTTTGCCTATGGTTCGCAATCATTATGAAAGACATGACCATGGATGTATTTTTTTAATGCATTCTATATATTAAATAAACGTAAATAAAGGTCCGCTTATAACGGAGTCAATGGGAGGTCCTCTATTCCGCCCATAAATCCCTCTAAAACAACATTCAAAAAGTGCCAACAATACTCCATTTACATCTGGTGACTTGAATGCTGTATTGACATCAGCGGTTGCGGTGAGCCGCTTTCACGCCTCAGAGCTGGAAAGTTTATTTCAGATCATAAATAATGCCTCACACCTGGATAGCAGGAGGGTGAAAACATAATCTGACGAGTTGGTCAACTTTGGCATCCAATTTAGACTCAGAAATGGCGAGAAAGACACGAAAAGACACTTAGTTCCACCCTCTTTCTTCGTGGGGATTATTGAATTGAATTGAATTGAATTATATAGGGCTTTTCTCTAGAGACTCAACACGCTTTACATAGTGAAACCCATTATCTACTTCTTTAAGCAACATTTTAAACCAGTGTGGGAGACACTGGGAGCAGGTGGGTAAAGTGTCACAATGGCAGTGACTAGGATGGCGGAAGCAGGGATTGAACCTAGAACCTAAAGTTGCCGGCACGGTCGCTGTACACATTTCATCTAAATAGGAATATATGAACATCCTAGCAGTCGACATCCTAATGACAGCAGACATTGTACAGTAAGTGATGTTTAATTACGTTTTCTGGCTCAAGAATCTGTAGTCAGTAATAATCAGTGAGGTTGTTGGAAAGAAATACGTACATCGCAATGCATTTTTGAAATTAATGCACCACCGAATGCTTAAAATGATCAAATATTATATTTTGGTTCGGACCCCTTCTGGACTGCATAACGGGTGGCACATTCGTGACTTTGTTGCTGCTTTTTGGGGACTTTTGGATCTGTCTCAGGGGAGCCTTTCGGCCATAGCCATCCATGTTTGCACCTCTGCTGGGTCGCCCTGCCCCAGTCTCTGGTGTGGTGCAATGGATGTCGAGTGGATCTAGTTAATAATGTGAGAGTCCAGTCCATAGTGGGGCCAGCAGGGGATCATCTTGAATGGAGACACGTCGGGGCGCAGAGACGTCCCCAACTGATGCACAGAGGAGCGGGTCCCAACTTTGAACAGCTAGCGTATCATCTGTGATCACCTGATAACCTTTCCACGGAGGAGAGGGGGGCAGAGCAGAAAAGAAAAGAGACGGCAGATCAACTGGTCTAAAAAGGGGGTCTTTTTAAAGGCTAGAGTATACAAATGAGTTTTAAGATGGGACTTAAATGCTTCTACTGAGGTAGCATCTCTAACTGTTACTGCTAGAACATTCCAGAGTACTGGAGCCCGAATAGAAAACACTCTAAAGTCCGCAGACTTTTTTTGGGCTCTGGGAATCACTAATAAGCCTGAGTTCTGAGAACGCAGATTTCTGGCCGGAACATATGGTACAATACAATCAGCAAGATAGGATGGAGCGAGATCGTTTAGTATTTTATACGCAAGTAGTGAAACCTTAAAGTCACATCTTAAGTGCACAGGAAGATAGTGCAGGGGAGCCAGTATAGGCATATATATAGGTATATATGTATACAGTATATATACAGTATATATATATATATATGTGTGTGTGTATATATATATATATATATATATATATATATATATATATATAGGTATATATGTATATAAAGGTATATACTGTATACATCTATACCAGGGGTCAGGAACCTTTTTGGCTGAGCCATGAAAGCCAAATAATTTAAAATGTATTTCCGTGAGAGCCATATAATATTTTTTAACACTGCATAGAACTAGATGCGTGCATTTTTAAGTGAGACCAACATTTTTAGAGTAAGTCTCTTACTCTTTTTACAAACATTGTTATTCTGAAGCTAACCAATAATAAATAAAATACTTCTTACCATTAATGCAACTTCTCGAACAAGTGCGGTAGAAACGGATTAAAATGCATGGGAATGTTTTATATTTTGAATGTTATTTTTAACACTAAATACCAGTGGAGTTATTCATTTGAGTCAGATGCAGTCATCAAAAGAGCCACATCTGGCTCGAGAGCCATAGGTTCCCTACCCCTGATCTATACTGTATATGCCTTTATACATATACATACAGTATGTATGTATATATATATATACAGTATGTATATATTTATACAGTATGTATGCGTGTATGTATGTATGTATATATATATATATATATATATATATATATATATATATATATATATAATTAAAGGCATAAACAGTATAGGTATGTACTGTATAGATATATACAGGTATACACAGTATAGGTATATATGTATATATATATATATATATATATATATATATACTGTATATATATATATATATATATATATATATATATATATATATATATATATATATATATATATATATATATATTAGGGCTGTGAATTCAAAAGGACAATGTTTTATCAACTGATTGCAATAATGTAAATTTGTTTTAACTATTAAATGAACCAAAAATATGACTTATTTTATCTTTGTGAAAATATTGGACCAGTGTGTTGTCAAGCTTATGAGATGCGAAGGAGTGTAAGCCACTGTGACACTATTATTCTTTTTTTTTTTTTTTTTTTT
The DNA here is from genome assembly GCF_033978685.3 of Nerophis lumbriciformis. NCBI lineage: Eukaryota > Metazoa > Chordata > Actinopteri > Syngnathiformes > Syngnathidae > Nerophis > Nerophis lumbriciformis. The sequence continues at coordinate 39,325,184 of NC_084557.2, forward strand.
TTTTTATAAATGTCTAATGATAATGTCAATGAGGGATTTTTAATCACTGCTATGTTGAAATTGTAACTAATATTAAATGGGTTGTACTTGTATAGCGCTTTTCTACCTTCAATGTACTCAAAGCGCTTTGACACTACTTCCACATTTACCCATTCACACACACATTCACACACTGATGGAGGGAGCTGCCATGCAAGGCGCTAACCAGCACCCATCAGGAGCAAGGGTGAAGTGTCTTGCTCAGGACACAACGGACATGACGAGGTTGGTACTAGGTGGGGATTGAACCAGGGACCCTTGGGTCGCGCACGGCCACTCTTCCACTGCGCCACGCCGTCCCTATGATACATTATACATTATACATTATATTGATACTGTTATTGATCATTTTCATTTTTGTTTCACTACTTTTGGTTTGTTCCGTGTCGTGTTTGTGTCTCCTCTCAATTGCTCTGTTTATTGCAGTTCTGAGTGTTGCTGGGTCGGGTTTGGTTTTGGAATTGGATTGCATTGTTATGGTATTGCTGTGTATTGTTTTGTTGGATTGATTAACTAAAAAAATAAAAAAATAAATGCTTTTTTAAAAATAATTTAAAAAAATAAAAATAAATCGATTTTTTAAAAATGAGAATCGATTCTAAATCGCACAACGATTCGAAATCGAATCGATTTTTTCCCACACCCCTAATATATATATATATATATATATATATATATATATATATATATATATAAATAAATGATAAATGGGTTATACTTGTATAGCGCTTTTCTATATATATATATATATATATATTTATGATATATATATATACATATATAAATATATATATACATATATAAATATATGTGTGTCCATATATGCAATATATATATATATATATTAGGGGTGTGGGAAAAAATCGATTCGATTTTGAATCGCGATTCTCATGTTGTGCGATTCAGAATCGATTCTCATTTTTAAAAAATCGATTTTTATTTTTCATTTATTTTATTTTATTTTTATTAATCAAGCCAACGAAACAATACACAGCAATACCATAACAATGCAATCCAATTCGGAAACCAAACCCGACCCAGCAACACTCAGAACTGCAATAAACAAAGCAATGAGAGGAGACACAAACACGACACAGAACAAACCAAAAGTAGTGAAACAAAAATGAATATTATCAACAACAGTATCAATATTAGTTACAATTTCAACATAGCAGTGATTAAAAATCCCTCATTGACATTATCATTAGACATTTATAAAATAAATAAAAAAAGAACAATAGTGTCACAGTGGCTTACACTTGCATCGCATCTCATAAGCTTGACAACACACTGTGTCCAATATTTTCACAAAGATAAAATAAGTCATATTTTTGGTTCATTTAATAGTTAAAACTAATTTACATTATTGCAATCAGTTGATAAAACATTGTCCTTTACAATTATAAAAGCTTTTTACAAAAATCTACTACTCTGCTTGCATGTCAGCAGACTGGGGTAGATCCTGCTGAAATCCTATGTATTGAATGACTAAAGAATCTTTTTGAATCAGGAAAAAAATCGTTTTTGAATCGAGAATCGTGTTGAATTGAAAAAAAAAAAATCGATTTTGAATCGAATCGTGACCCCAAGAATCGATATTGAATCGAATCGTGGGACACCCAAAGATTCACAGCCCTAATATATATATATATATATATATATATGTATAAAGGCATATACAGTATAGGTATAAAAAGGTACATGCAGTATTGGTATACTTAGAGGTATATATGTATATATGTGTATTATATATATATATATATATATATATATATATATATATATATATATATATATATACACATATATATATATATATATATATATATATATATATATATATATATATATATATATATATATATATATATATATATATATATATATATATATATAAATATATATATATATGTATATAAAGATATATGTATGAAGGTATATAAAGATATACATACAGTCGCGATCAAAAGTTTACATACACTTGTAAAGAGGATTGGAGCACATACTTGTTGGTCACAAAAAATTTAAATTATTCATGAAGTTTGGTTCTTTTATGAATTTATTATGGGTCTACTGAAAATGTGAGCAAATCTGCTGGGTCAAAAGTATACATACAGCAATGTTAATATTTGGTTACATGTCCCTTGGCAAGTTTCACTGCAATAAGGCGCTTTTGGTAGCCATCCACAAGCTTTTTGCAAGCTTCTGGTTAAATTTTTGACCACTCCTCTTGACAAAATTGGTGCAGTTCAGCTAAATGTATTGGTTTTCTGACATGGACTTGTTTCTTCAGCATTGTCCACACGTTTAGCCAGGACTTTGGAAAGGCCATTCTAAAACCTTAATTCTAGCCTGATTTAGCCATTCCTTTACCACTTTTGTGTTTGGGGTCATTGTCCTGTTGGAACACCCAAATGTGCCCAAGACCCAATCTTCGTCCCATTTACTCTCTGTAAAGCACCAGTTCCATTGGCAGCAAAACGGAACCAGAGCATAATACTACCACCACCATGCTTGACGGTGGGGTTGGTGTTCCTGGGATTAAAGGCCTCACCTTTTCTCCTGCAAACATTTTGCTGGGTATTTTGGCAAAACAGCTCAAGTTTTGTTTCATCTGACCACAGAACTTTCATCCAGAAGGTCTTATCTTTGTCCATGTGATGTCAGATAAAACAAAAAGTGAGCTGTTTGGCCACAATACCCGCACTGTAAAAAAAAAATCTGTAAAAAAACGGTCATCTACTGGCAGCTACGGCTGCCAAACGAAAACCATAAAATTCAAGTAAAACATTGTAAACCAAATAATGATCAAAAACATTATATTCACAGAAATTTTCATGAAACGTTTTGCGGAAAAATATCGTAATTTTACAGATTTTTTACTAAATTATTAAGATCAACCACCTTTAATAAAGTGACGATGCAAACAGTTCTGCAGAAAAATACCTTTATTCTACAGAGTTTTTCCAAATTATTACGATCAAACACCTTTAATGAAGTGACAATGCTGGCAGTTCCACAGAAAAATACCATTATTTTACAGATTTTTTCTGAATTGTTAAGATCAACCACCTTTAATAAAGTGACGATGCAAACAGCTCTGCAGAAAAATACCTTTATTCTACAGCATGGGTGTCAAACTCTGGCCCGCGGGCCAAATTTGTCCCATCGTGTAATTTCACTTGGCCCTTGAGGCAATATCAAATTAACACTAAAGCTGTCCCGCCGATTATATATTGTGGCGGTGCCGCAATTCACCGCTAATTCTAATACTTGCCAACCCTCCCGGGAGTCTTCCAAACTTCAGCGCCCATCCCGGAAATCATCAGGTCTGCTTTTCAGCCAGTCCAACGAGTGCTGGTCCAGTCACATGACATGTGCGGCATCTCAACGCACACACAATTGAATGCCAGGCATACTTCATCAACAGCGATACAGGTTACACTGAGAGTAGTCGAATAAAAAAAACTTTAACACTGTTAGAAATATACGCCACACTGTGAATCCACACCAAACAAGAATGACAAACACATTTCGGGTGAACATCTGCACCGTAACACAACATAAACACAACAGAACAAATACCCAGAACCCTTTGCAGCACTAACTCTTCCGGGACGCTACAAGGTGTGTGTGTGTGTGTATATATGTGTGTGTATATATATATAAATATATATATATGTATATATTAGAGATGCGCGGTTTGCGGACACAACCGCGGAGTCCGCGGATTATCCGCGGTTCGGGCGGTTGAAATAAAAAAAAATTAGATTTTATCCGCGGGTCGGGTCGGGCGGTTGAAATTAAAAAAAATTAGATTTTAAATAGATTCAGGCGGGTGGCAGTTAAATCAATTCGGAAATATATATACATAGTTAAATGTTGTTACCCACATACGAAAAACGAGCAGGCACTTGCAGCATATGCCACAACAGAAGAAAAAAAAAAAAAGAGATGGACACTTTTACGGAGCGGAGAAGGGACACCTCGCCGGGGTCCGGGACCGAGGCCCCTTCCCCCGAGAGGGCCCCACCGGGAGCCGTAGCTGAGGTGATCCGCGAGAAGGGCCCGACGCACGTCCAGGGTCACCACCGCGCCCACCGCACCGACACCCCGCCTTGTCCGCCTTCGCCGCGGCCGGCGTCACGCGCAGCAAGTAAGCAGCTTACCTGCCCACCACCCCCGTGGCCGGGGGCTCGTAACAGGGGTCACTCCGCGCGCTCCGCCCGCGCAGCTTACCTGCTGCGACGAGTAGGATGGCCGCCGAGGTGCGCGCTGAAGCCTCGGGCGCGAGCCCGGGTGGAGCCGCCGCGGGTGCGAGGGACATCGCACCTCCAAGCGCTTGGAGGTGCGCTCAGCGCGGCTCCCAGATGATTGCGAACTGGTGTGCGTCTGGGCCGTGACAGCGTGGCACGCGAATGTCTCTGCTGCATTGAATCAGTCTCCTTTCTTTAACAGGCAAAAGCTTTATAACCTCACTAATGCCTTGCATCGTCTATATTAGATATATAACAAAGGGCGGGTGCGGGCGGATGCGGTTTGATTAAATGTTAGATCGGGTGGATGGCGGATGGTTGACGACTTTTGTGATGCGGTTGCGGATGAAATAATTGCCTATCCGCGCATCTCTAATATATATATATATATATATATATATATATATATATATATATATATATATATATATATATATATATATATATATATTAAGTTAAGTTAAAGTACCAATGATTGTCACACACACTAGGTGTGGTGAAATTTGTCCTCCGCATTTGACCCATCCCCTTGTTCACCCCCTGGGAGGTGAGGGGAGCAGTGGGCAGCAGCGGTGCCATGCCCGGGAATAATTTTTGGTGATTTAACCCCCAATTCCAACCCTTAATGCTGAGTGCCAAGCAGGGAGGTAATGGGTCCCATTTTTATAGTCTTTGCCTCTTTGGTATGACTCGGCCGGGGTTTGAACTCACAACCGACCGATCTCAGGGCGGACATTCTAACCACTAATCCACTGAGTAGGTATATATATATATATATACTGTATATATATATATATATATATATATATATATATATATATATATATATATATATATATATATATATATATATGATGTAGTAACAGACACCTTCATAAGAATATGTAATATGTTATATATACACACTGCAAGTATATATATAATATAGTAACATACATCACGTCATGTGTGTTATTACAACTACAGTATATACTATGTCTGGCTCGCTGTGTACAAAAAAAACATGAAATAATACTTTACAGTACTGTAATATGATTGTTCATATTTTTCACACAATACAGATTGGTGTTCTATCACAGTATTACAAACTCAAACGTGTTTCGTGTTGTTGTAGAAGCCAGCTTATCTCTTGCCATAGTTAGCTTTTACAGCTAATACCGTAGCACGTCGATGTGTTAGTACGCTGGGAAAAGAGTTCCTCAGTGTTCACTCTTACAATTACAATATTGCTACAGTTTGGTTATTATACAGGTTACAGAATGTAAATGAAGTGTTGTTGACAGTTTTTGAATGCATTTTTAAAGTGATTTAGAGGTAGAATTGATTGCTCCCATTAGCTGCATTGCTAGCCACCTAGAACGAGCCGATTTGTATAAGTTAGAATGCAAAAAAATAAACTTTTGTCTTCTTGTCTCTCATAATGATTGTGAACGATAAGACCATCATACAGGGAATCTGCATCATCTATGCGCACGGATAGAGACTCATCACATCCTCATGGTAACACTTTCCATATACATTCAAGGCCCAAACAATGCTCACAGTCACGCCAAATCATAAAAGCTGACAACCGCTGCCAGCTTGTACGAGAGAAAAATGAGACTCAGGAGAAGGCTTTTGTGTGGATGAACAAAGGGAATCTCCTTTCCACCCCTAAACCCTGTCATGTGCCACCAAGCGTCTGTTTCCGAGTTACAGGCGGCAGTGATGCCTTCTCTTGCTACTGCATTGCAACTTCTCCCTTTCAACTTAACAGACTAATACGATCATCACTTCAATAAAGTGATGCATAGGAAGTGTTAAAAAGATACGAACCTTTCTCCAGCATGAAGAAACAGGAAACCTCCTCTTGATCGCTTCGAACCACCCTGTTGCTCCTCTTCTCCCCTTCTCTCTACGATTCTTCTCACATGCAGAGCCTCCTCATCTTCCTCCAAGGTTGGGAAGATGGTGATGATGTGCTCATGAGGAAAAGGTAGCCGGGTGTGGAGAAGAAACAAACGAGAGACTGGCTTTTGAGTCCTCCTCCTCGGCGGTGTCTCCCCATCTGTCAGAGCTCAATGATGCCGAGTCTGTCTTAAGAGCGAGCAAGAGGCTGAGCGAGATGAAAGATACACAGGGAGAGGGGAGAGAGAGATAGAGAGAGAGAGAAAGAGAGAGAGAGAGAGAGAGAGAGAGAGAGAGAGAGAGAGAGAGAGAGAGAGAGAGAGAGAGAGAGAGAGAGAGAGAGAGAATGCACTGGAAGGAGATCAGCTCTTGTTTAGCTCACTGTCATGCATTCCTTCTGCAAAGAAGCCACTTGTTTTTACTCTTCCCTCCAGAGAAAAAGCGAGCAGCTGCTGTTGATATGACAAAGTTGGCTTTGGTCTGGTTTGTACGGCAGAAAATGACCACTTTTGCAAGATAGAAACTTTTTTACCAATGTTTTGGTCATGTGTTTATGGCCGACCATACTTGCCAACCCTCCCGATTTTTCCGGGAGACTCCCGAATTTCAGTGCCCCTCCCGAAAATCTCCCGGGGCAAGCATTCTCCTGAATTTCTCCCGATTTTCACCCGGACAATTTTATTGAGGGAGTGCCATGATGGCACTGCCTTTAGCGTCCTCTACAACCTGTCGTCGCGTCTGCTTTTTCTCCTTACAAACAGCGTGTTGTATGCTGTTGTATGTTGTATGTGGCTTCAACACACACACGTCAGTGACTGCAACACATCGTTGATCAACAGCCATACAGGTCACACTGAGGGTGGCCGTATAAACAACTTTAACGCTGTTACAAATATGCGCCACACTGTGAACCCACACCAAACAAGAATGACAAACACATTTCGGGAGAACATCCGCACCGTAACACAACATAAGCACAACAGAAAAAACACCTAGAAATACGGGCTACAATATACACCCCAGCTACCACCAAACGTCCTCCCCCCCCAACCCCGCCCACCTCAACTCCCCCTCCTCATCTCCCGAATTCGGAGGTCTTAAGGTTGGCAAGTTTGTGGCCGACAATAAAGAGCTTTGCTCCATAAAGTGACCGATGTCCTCCTTAAAGCGTCTCGACAGACGTTACAATAGTTGAACAGTGATGACCAAAACGGTTTTATCTGTTGTAGCCGCGTGTCGTCAGTTACATTGAAAATTGTTATGCGCTTATTTTTGTATTTGATTTTGTGCGTGGTATAGATTTGCCGTGCACAATTGCACAGGCGCACGCACCTTGGAGGGCATAGGCGCCGATCCCGTGGGTGCTTCGGGGCCCGAGCATCCACGGACAATGCCGAGCACCCACATATGATTGATGGCAAATTATTTTTTACCACCAAGCAAAAACCGCGCATGCTCAGAAAAGTAGCGTCAGATTTACCGTCCGAGCACCCACTGGCAGAAATGTGGCGCCTATGTTAGAGGGAAACGTTGATGGTAACTGTGATAATTTTGGTCAAAATAACTTTATTTAGCCATTTTATTTATTGTTTTGATTTTGTAAGTTTGCAGGTCCCTCACCCCCTCCTTAACAGAGACAAAGCCTATTTGATTACTTTTGGTTGGGATTTTTATCCAAGTGCAAAACTCTGTTAACAGAGTATATTTCATTTGGATTATTTTTTTTATTTTTTTATTTAACTTAGATGTTTAAAAGTTTACATTCCAATAACAATGTTAAATTACACGAGAAATACAAGTTTATGGAATTGGGAGAGATATTCATGCATTATTATAATTGAATTTAGTCTCACAGTAAAGTTGACAATAATATCGTTTATAGGCAATAATTTGTAGGTCAATATATCGTCCAGCAAAATTTAAGGGTCCTTTCCTCAGTTAATGTTGCTTGTTGCCAAGCATAGACTTTCCTCGCCCAAACCAGAAGGGCGACGCTTCAACATCAGTAATTACAAGATTCAGTCATCAAGCGCTCAGCCAGCTGTGACATAATATTAGTCATATTTCTCACACACAGGCTTGTCTTCAAAATAAAAGGCAGCCATGCTAATTAAGCAGAATGTGCTACTATTATTATTGACTTCCTGTCAATGAGAAAGGACGCAAAAGAAAAACGCTCCGCTTCTGCTACCGGAGTTTTTGTTAAGTCTGAAGATTTTGACCACTGATTTGTGATCACAGCCACAGGAGAGTCACCTGGCATCTTCGATCTGATATTGGTCAGTTGAGAGGCACAGATACGCTGAAATAAGGCGAGTTGGAAGAGCCGTTAGCCTCAAGCCAACGGCGCCTTGCCGCAGTTCAAAGCGGTTGCCTGGCAACCAAAAGCTACGGCGAGTTTACAGCTGTTTTAAAGTGATTCCGACGTCGCAGAGTGATATAAGTTGACAGGCTGACACCCAAAATTGATCTCTGAACGGAGCAAGGTACGAAATTGTTGAAAAAACAAGTTAAAAGTACCGCAAGTTGCTAAAGAAGTAACTGCCGTTAAGACATAAGAGGCACTGACGTCATCGACTGCCGCGATGCAAAAAGGTAAAGGAAAGACTGAACAAGAATTGAGATTGGACACAGTACATGATGGGAATCAAGAATGGATACAAAAAATGTTCCATGATTTTAAAGAAGAAATGTTAGAAAAATTGAACTACACGATGGAGGGATGGAAAGAAGAAATGAAAGAAATGAAAGAAGAACACAGACGAGATGTGAAAAGTCTGCAGCAATGTATAGAAAGTTTGCAATCTCACAAAACCATCAGGAATAATGAAGCCACTGAAATGGGCAAACAAATAAAGATCTTTCAAGAAGACAACAACATGCTGAAGAATATCATAGATGGAATGGATCAGGATAAACGGATGAATGATATCATCGTGACAGGGCACCGAATTAAACCAAAATCCTATGCGAAAGCTGTGAATAATGAAGGTGAACCAGATGAAATGGATATGGTCTCAGCAGAACAGCAAGTGGTCAACTTTCTGCAATCAAAAGAAATTGAAATTGACATTAATACCATCGAAACATGCATCCCACTGAACGGAAGAAACAACAACGCCACTCCAGTCGTGCTCGTGAAACTTGTAAACAGAAAATCTAAAATGGCATTGCTGAGACAGGGAAAGAAGCTGAAGGGAACAAATGTGTACATGAATGAGCATCTCACAAAACGTAATGCTGGAATCGCCAAGAAAGCACGAGACTTGAGAAAGCAGGGAAAAATCCAGGGAACTTGGAGCGCCAACTGTAAAATCTACATCAAGCTGAATGGAGGTCCAGAAGCAAGAGTACTTGCTGTCCATGACATCAAGGACCTGGACAATTTTTAAAGTCTACACAGCTTCCACAACAACGATGATAATGGACTCTGACAGAAAACAAGCACCTAAATTCAGCATCAACACTACTATGTTCCAAGGGACGACTAAACAAGAGGACCTAGATTCAGAATTGCATCCACCTACACTTATAGAGATTATTGAAACAACATCAAAGATTGTTGAACAAGAAAACATGGAACTAAAAAATTTCTGCAACAAAGATCACAAAAACCAGGATTTGGAAAATGATATAGATCCAGATACAAATGTTTTCTCCCACTTCAGTAATAATTGTTTTTATTATACGGATGATCAATATAACAGCAACATTAAATGTGATAACAAATTGTCAATTATTCATTTTAATAGCAGAAGCTTGTATGCAAACTACAACAATATTAAGGACTTTTTGGAACACATCAATGAACCCTTCAAAGTGATTGCTGTCACGGAAACATGGATTGATGATAAAAAAGGAATAGATTTTGATCTGGATGGATATGAACTAAACTACATCAACAGAAACAACAAAAATGGAGGAGGAGTAGCTGTGTACGTGATGAAGAACCTGAACTACAAAGTGGTAAAAAACATGTCATTTGCTATAGATAATATCTTAGAATGTATAACAATTGAAATATGTCAGGAAAAAAGCAAAAACATATTCATCAGTTGTATATATAGATCACCTAAGTCAAGTATAGAAACATTTGAAGAATGGATCAAGGCTACTTACATGGACAATGGGCAAAGAATAATTTTCTTATGTGGTGACTTTAATATTGACTTATTGAACCCTAACAAGCAAAAGTCTATTGATGACTTCATTGATACAATGTACAGCATCAGTTTATATCCTAAAATCACAAAGCCAAGCAGAATTACAGGACACTGTGCCACGCTTATTGATAATATTTTTACCAATGATTTTGATAATAACACTACAAGTGGTCTACTTATAACCGATGTTAGTGATCATCTGCCAGTTTTTACAATATATGATGGAAACTACAAGAAGAACATGGAAGACAAAAGGACATTTCGAAGACTGTGTACAGAGAAGAGGATGATTGCTTTCAAAATTGAGCTACAAAAGCAAGATTGGGACAATGTGTACAATGAAAATGAGGTTGATGAAGCATATGAACATTTCTTAAACAAGTTCATAATACTTTATAACAAACATTGTCCATGGATACAACTCAGTAATAAGCAGAGAAAGAATAATCAACCATGGATGACAAAAGGGTTAAAAAATGCTTGTAAGAAGAAGAATACACTATATAGGAAATGTATAGCACAAAGAACTACAGAGGCAGAAATTAAGTACAAAAAGTATAAAAACAAGTTAACATACATACTACGATTATGTAGAAAAGAATATTACAGTGAATTATTGGACAAGAACAAAACTAATATGAGAGCAACATGGGGCATCCTCAATAGCATTATTAAAAATGGCACTAAGAGGGACTACCCTCAATACTTCTTAGACGGAAATAAAAAAAAATGACAACATAAAGGAAGTAGTTGAAAGTTTCAATAATTATTTTGTAAATATTGGACCAAAATTGGAAGAAAGGATTCCAGACCCAGTTTCAATTGAGGACTATAATGATACCATAGAGCGAAATCCCAACTCCATGTTCCTCAGTAATGTGACACAGGAGGAAATAGTTACAATCGTGAAAAAATGTAAATCCAAGACTTCAACTGATTGTAATGAAATTGATATGGAAACGATAAAAAAGGTTATTGAAGAGATCTCAGGACCATTAACGTATATTAGTAACCTATCATTTCAAACAGGTATATTTCCAAACAAAATGAAAATAGCTAAAGTTGCACCAATTTACAAGACTGGCGACAAACATCAATTTACAAACTATAGACCTGTTTCCTTACTTCCACAATTTTCTAAAATCATTGAAAAACTGTTCAATAACAGATTAGAGAGTTTCATAAATAAAAATAGAATACTCGAAGAAAATCAATATGGATACAGAGCTAATGTTTCAACTTCGATGGCTTTAATTGAAATTACAGAAGAAATGACCAATGCTATAGATAATAAAAAATGTGCGGCAGCAGTTTTTATGGATCTAACTAAAGCATTTGACACAATTAATCACAATATTTTAATCAAAAAACTAGAACGATATGGCATCAGAGGGTTAGTCTTAAACTGGATAAGAAGTTATCTAATGAACAGGAAACAATACGTGAAGGTAGGCGAACACACCTCTACAACGTTAAATATATCCTGTGGTGTACCTCAGGGATAAATACTAGGACCTAAATTATTCAATCTATATATAAATGACATTTGTAAAGTTACAAAAGATTTAAAGTTAGTATTATTTGCGGATGATACAACAGCGTTTTGTTCAGGAGAGAACACACAGAAGATACTACAAATAATAACAGAAGAAATTAACAAATTAAAAAGATGGTTTGACAAAAACAGACTATCGTTGAATCTCAGTAAAACTAAAATAATGCTATTTGGTAACAGTAGAAGAGAAAGTCAAACACAAATACAAATAGACGGAATAGAAATTGAAAGAGTAAATGAAACCAAATTTCTAGGTATAATGATTGATAATAAATTGAACTGGAAATCTCACGTAAAAAATATACAACATAAAGTAGCAAGAAACACGTCAATAATGAATAAAGCAAAACATGTTCTAGACAAAAAATCACTTCATATTCTCTACTGCTCACTAGTGTTACCATATCTGAGTTATTGTGCAGAAATATGGGGAAATAATTACAAAAGTACACTTCATTCATTAACAGTGTTACAAAAAAGATCAGTTAGAATAATACATAATGTTGGATATAGAGAACACACAAATCCTTTATTTATTGAATCAAAGATTCTGAAATTCTACGACATAGTGAATTTGCAAACAGCTAAAATTATACACAAAGCAAACTATAACCTGCTACCCAAGAATATACAACAATTCTTCTCAAAAAAAGAGGAGAAATATAATCTTAGGGAGAAATGTAATTTAAAACATTTGTATGCACGTACAACACTTAAGACCTTCAGTATATCAGTATGTGGAATTAAATTATGGAATGGATTAAGCAAAGCAATCAAACAATGTACTAATATGATCCACTTCAAGAAACTCTTCAAACTTAAAGTGTTTACAAAGTACAAAGAAGAAGAACCATGATAAACATTCTGAATTTATTTAACTCATCCATTCTTTCATTCTTTCACTCACAAAATAATCTTACTTATTTCAACATATGAAATGTAACTTACTTCACCAATTATTATTTATTTACTTATTTTATTGTGATTACTTATGGAGTATATTGTGAATAAATTGAGAACAGGAAGTGAACAAAAGTTTTAGCAACTGTTATGTAAAAGAAAAGGGGTAGGATTAAATAAGCTCTGCTTCTTCCTACTCCTTTTCGAACATGTTGAAAAGAGAAACTGGAGATTGTGATGTATCATGTTGTATACTTGCATGTTCGAAATAAACTCAAACTCAAACTCAAACTCAATTATATAAAATCTTTTTTTGCTAGGAGTCGTTTTCATTCCGTGACGTTCGAGTCTTGTGTTTGAGCGACGTTGCGTGTGTGTGTGTGTGTGGATGACAAATTGGTTCTGGCATCAAACTGAAACTTCTTGTCGCTGTCAGGGTTGGTGCATCCAAACTCTGCTAACTGCCATCACGCTACCAGGCCTATATGTCTGTCTATACAAGTTACTGTGCAAAAGTCTTGGGCCACCATCAGCTTTGTTTAATACAATAGAACCTCAATTTACGGACTTGATTGGTTCGTAAACATGGTTCGTAAACCGAAAACTTTGTATAGTGATGCAGAGTTCCCCATAAGAATCAATGTAAACATGAACAATTGGTTCAAGCATCGATAAATGTCCATATTTTAGTAAAAAATAACGTATATATATTTATATATATATATATATATATATATATATATATTAGGGCTGTGATCTTTGGGTGTCCCACGATTCGATTCAATATCGATTCTTGGGGTCACGATTCTATTTTTTTATCAATTCAACACGATTCTCGATTCAAAAACGATTTTTTCTCGATTCAAAAGGATTCTCTAATCATTCAATACATAGGATTTCAGCAGGATCCACCCCAGTCTGCTGACATGCAAGCAGAGTAGTAGATTTTTGTAAAAAGCTTTTATAATTGTAAAGGACAATGTTTTGTGAACTGATTGCAATAATGTAAATTTGTTTCAACTATTAAATTAACCAAAAATATGACTTATTTTATCTATGTGAAAATATTGGACACAGTGTGTTGTCAAGCTTATGAGATGTGATGCAAGTGTAAGCCACTGTGACACTATTGTTCTTTTTCTCATTGACATTATCATTAGACATTTATATATATATATATATATATATATATATATATATAAATGTCTAATGATAATGTCAATGAGGGATTTTTAATCACTGCTATGTTGAAATTGTAACTAATATTGATACTGTTGTTGATAATATTCATTTTTGTTTCACTACTTTTGGTTTGTTCTGTGTCGTGTTTGTGTCTCCTCTCAATTGCTTTGTTTATTGCAGTTCTGAGTGTTGCTGGGTCGGGTTTGGTTTTGGAATTGCATTGCATTGTTATGGTATTGCTGTGTATTGTTTTGTTGGATTGATTAATAAAAAAAAATAAAAAATGAGATAAATAAATAAATATTTAAAAAAAAATCGATTTTTTTAAAAATGAGAATCGATTCTGAATCGCACAACGTGAGAATCGCGATTCGAATTCGAATCGATTTTTCCCCACACCGCTAATATATCTATATATATCTATATCCAAACACCACAACATCAATCATTACGAAGGACATAACGATATATGTATTTTTTTAATGCATTCTAAATAGTAAATAAATGTGATCAAAAGTCCGCTAACAATGGAGTCTAAAGGAGCCGCTCTATTAAGCCTATAAAGCACTTAAAAAAACATCCCAACACCTCCATTAAGGTTTTGTATACATGATGTAAGCATTTTATATATATATATATATATATATATATATATATATATATATATATATATATATATACATACATACATACATGCATACATATATATATATATACATATATATATATATATATATATATATATATATATATATATATATATATATATATATATATATATATGCGTCGATCTAGACGCCGCTGCTGCAGTTCGCTCCATCCTTGTCTTTTGTCTTTGTTCTTTGTTCGTTTTGTACTTTTTTATACTTTTACATTTAGTCTCCATTTACTTTTTATCAAGTCGTGCCCTTCTAAAAATGCAGTTTAGAGTTGTTTTGTTCGTCCTGACGGTGGGGACGCTACTAAAGAGCTCATCTAGCGAATTTCCCCCAGGGATCAATAAAGTACTTTCTATTCTATTATATATATATATATATATATATATATATATATATATATATATATATATATATATATATATATATATATATATATATATATATATATATATATGTATACAAACCCCGGTTCCATGAGTTGGGAAATTGTGCTAGATGTAAATATAAACGGAATACAATGATTTGCAAATCCTTTTCAACCCATATTCAATTGAATGCACTACAAAGACAAGATATTTGATGTTCAAACTCATAAACTTTTTTTTTTTTTTTGCAAATAATATTTAACTTAGAATTTCATGGCTGCAACACGTGCCAAAGTAGTTGGGAAGGGGCATGCTCACCACTGTGTTACATGGCCTTTCCTTTTAACAACACTCAGTAAACGTTTGGGAACTGAGGAGACACATTTTTTAAGCTTCTCAGGTGGAATTCTTTCCCATTCTTGCTTGATGTACAGCTTAAGTTGTTCAACAGTCCGGAGGTCTCCGTTGTGGTATTTTAGGCTTCATAATGCACCACACATTTTCAATGGGAGACAGGTCTGGACTACAGGCAGGCCAGTCTAGTACCCACACTATTTTACTATGAAGCCACGTTGATGTAACACGTGGCTTGACATTGTCTTGCTGAAATAAGCAGGGGCATCCATGGTAACGTTGCTTGGATGGCAACATATGTTGCTCCAAAACCTGTATGTACCTTTCAGCATTAATGGCGCCTTTACAGATGTGTAAGTTACCCATGTCTTGGGCACTAATACACCCCCATACCATCACAGATGCTGGCTTTTCAACTTTGCGCCTATAACAATCCGGATGGTTATTTTCCTGTTTGGTCCGGAGGACACGACGTCCACAGTTTCCAAAACCAATTTGATATGTGGACTCGTCAGACCACGAAACACTTTTCCACTTTGTATCAGTCCATCTTAGATGAGCTCAGGCCCAGCGAAGCCGACGGCGTTTCTGGGTGTTGTTGATAAACGGTTTTCGCCTTGCATAGGAGAGTTTTAATTTGCACTTACAGATGTAGCGACCAACTGTAGTTACTGACAGTGGGTTTCTGAAGTGTTCCTGAGCCCATGTGGTGATATCCTTTAAACACTGATGTCGCTTGTTGATGCAGTACAGCCTGAGGGATCGAAGGTCACGGGCTTAGCTGCTTACGTGCAGTGATTTCTCCAGATTCTCTGAATCCTTTGATGATATTACGGACCGTAGATGGTGAAATCCCTCAATTCCTTGCAATAGCTGGTTGAGAAAGGTTTTTCTTAAACTGTTCAACAATTTGCTCACGCATTTGTTGACAAAGTGGTGACCCTCGCCCCATCCTTGTTTGTGAATGACTGAGCATTTCATGGAATCTACTTTTATACCCAATCATGGCACCCACCTGTTCCCAATTTGCCTGTTCACCTGTGTGATGTTCCAAATAAGTGTTTGATGAGCATTCCTCAACTTTATCAGTATTTATTGCCACCTTTCCCAACTTCTTTGTCACGTGTTGCTGGCATCAAATTCTAAAGTTAATGATTATTTGCAAAAAAAATATATATATATTTATCAGTTTGAACATCAAATATGTTGTCTTTGTAGCATATTCAACTGAATATGGGTTGAAAATGATTTGCAAATCATTGTATTCCGTTTATATTTACATCTAACACAATTTCCCAACTCATATGGAAACGGGGTTTGTGTATGTATATATATATATATATATATATATATATATATATATATATATATATATATATATATATGTATGTGTGGGAAAAAAATCACAAGACTATTTCATTTCTACAGGCCTGTTTCATGAGGGGGGGTACCCTCAATCATCAGGAAAATCATCAGGAAATCTCCTGATGATTGAGGGTACCCCCCCTCATGAAACAGGCCTGTAGAGATGAAATAGTCTTGTGATTTTTTTTCCCACACATACATATATTGCGCTCTACTACGGTATCGAGCACTATTTTTTGGATAACCTTATTAAGACATATATATATGTATATATATATATATATATACATATATATATCACATTTATATTATATTTATTCACACATTATATTATATTGTAATCTTTTAAATAGTTCTAAATAGGGTCTAAATTAGCTGTGTTAGCGTTTATAATAATATCACTAATACTTGTCAATATTCATAATAACAATATCACTAATACATGTTAATATTCAAGTCACGAGATGTAAATGGAGTATTGTTGGCGCTTTTTGGATGGTTGTCTATTGGGTTTTATGGGCGGAATAGAGGACATGCCATTGGCTCCGCTGTAAGCTGACTTTTATTTACGTTTATTTACGAGTTAGAATGCATTCGAAAAATAACATCCATTGTCATGATTTCCATATTGATTGTGAACGATAGGCAAACTTCCCCAAAAAGTGCAGTTCCCCTTTAAATGTCAACACACGCACATCTTACCTTGTGTATGCAAAATTTGTGGCATTGTTGAACACTGGGAAGTTTGAAGTGATAAAGAGCAGTGGCTTCGCGTAGTCACCACCAGCGTTAGCACAAACTAGCAGTGTGAGACAATCCTTTATCAGCCTGTGTCCCGGTAGTGTCTTCTCCTCTGCTGTAATAAGGGCCCGACCTGTGGCATCTTTTTCGGTCTAATCACGATTAAACACTTTTTGCGGAACAAAGTCCCCTTCGCTGATAAAATCCTCGAGGCTGGAGGCTAACAAGCTAAAACGCTAGCTCAAAGTGATTGTCTGGCAACACGAGGCTACACAGTGAGACTGTGAGAGTTTGAACACATTCAAAGCGTTTCTGATCACACAAAGTGATCTCTAAGACACGCGGACACCGCTACGACCGGCGCAAATGTACAACAATTGCAGAAATAAACACATCAGAAGTGCCGCTAGCTGTCAAAGATCTTCAAAATGGCCTCACCCGTGTGTACAGGAAGCGATGTCATCAAAATGGCAGCCCCTGATGGCTTCAAGCGGCATGCAAAATTAATAAATTAATGAAAGGTTCGTACTCCGAGACATGGTTCGCACACAGACGCATATTTAGTGCGATGCAAAGGTTTCACTGTCAAACCAGTCAGACTGTAGGACAGATGTTGCCAGAAAGTTGATGGGGGCGGCGGGGGGGCAACTTCAATGTCAGAGGGCACAGGACGGCGCCATGAAATATTTAAAAGATGTGCTCTTTCCATCCTTGCTGTTGTGTACACAACAAAGGCTGCAAGCCCAGTCACCTGTCATGGCGCCTCTTCACTCTGAAGGCTGTACACCGCCACCAACTGTCACTCACATCCATGTGGAAGGGGAAGGCCCATGTACAGCTCTCAAAAACATGTGAACTGCTCCTAAATGGTTAAAAAGATTGCTCTGGTTGAATCACATCTAAAAGTGTAACTATCAATCAAAATTTCCCCGCCTGACATTAAGTCTGAGCTTGTGCAAAGTTTAACAGGCTCTCGTTTCGACAAGCACTGTGCGTTCGTTTGCCGATTGATGCCCACCCTGTCTTTACTGGAGGATTATTAGCGAGTCAAGTATTCCATGATTGCATTTTCTGCTTACTTTACTTACATTGTCAGGTTTGAATATGTGCCACACCAAGCCCATGTAAATGTGATTTAAAGATAGTACAATCTTGAAGATGAGAGTTAAATTGTGCATATGTGCACAATTCAAATGTGACCTATGACCATGGTTCTCCTTTTGTGGCAGGCGTGGAGGGTTTTATTTGCAATTTAAGGGAACACCACCGCACACACACTGTTTGCAGGCAAAGGGCTTGATCTACTAAGATCCAAATAACGTGCTAAATCGCATGTGCAAAGTGGGTGGATCTACTAAGCCTGTGTGCACAATTGATAACAGGTGCAAAAGTAGTGCAGGTGCCATATTTAAATGAGGTTTTTGTCGTGTATGACCAGGCTGTGCCCAAGGAGACAACTCATTTCCCCTCAACATTCATGACATCCTATGGTTCAACCTGGGCTGTTTGGTTCCAGTATGTTGTGCAATATGCAGCACACGCCAACTTTTGGGAAAGATCGAAGTGTGATCCGAACAACAGAACCTATTTTAAGCACGGCAAAGCTTAGGTGCACTCTGGGAGGCGTCACTGTTGTGATGCTGCGTCTAAAAATACATGTAAGAATGTCTAAAAATGTATGTTGCAAGCATACTTGCCAACCCGCCCGATTTTTCCGGGAGACTCCCGAATTTCAGTGCCCCTCCCGAAAATCTCCCGGGGCAACCGTTCTCCCGAATTTCTCCAGATTTTTACCCGGACAACAATATTAAGGACGTGCCGTGATGGCACTGCCTTTAGCGTCCTCTAGAAACTGTTGACGTGTCCGCTTTTTCACCACACAAACAGCGTGCCGGCCCAGTCACATGTTGTATGCGGCTTCCGCATACACACGAAAGTGACTGCAAGACATACTTGATCAACAGACATACAGGTCACACTGAGGGTGGCCGTATAAACAACTTTAACACTGTTACAAATATGCGCCACACTGTGAACCCACACCAAACAAGAATGACAAACACATTTCGGGAGAACATCCATACCGTAACACAACATAAACACAACATAACAAATACCCAGAATCCCTTGCATCCCTAGCCCTTCCGGGCTACAATATACATCCCCCCACACCCCCGCCCCCATAACTTTGTTATTGTTTGCAAATATTAGCTCATTTGGAATTTGATGCCTGCAACATGTTTCAAAAAAGCTAGCACAAGTGGCAAAAAAGATTGAGAAAGTTGAGGAATGCTCATCAAACACTTATTTGGAACATCTCACAGGTGATCAGGCTAATTGGGAACAGGTGGGTGCCATTATTTGCTTAGTCATTCATAAACAAGGATGGGGCGAAGGTCACCACTTTGTGAACAAATGTGTGAGCAAACTGTCTAACAGTTTAAGAACAACATTTCTCAACCAGCTATTGCGAGGAATTTAGGAATTTCACCATCTACAGTCCGTAATATCATCAAAAGGTTCTGAGAATCTGGAGAAATCACTGCACGTAAGCGGAAATGCCTGTGACCTTGGATCCCTCAGGTGGTACTGCATCAAAAAGTGACATCAGTGTGTAAAGGATATCACCACATGGGCTCAGGAACACTTCAGAAAACCACTGTGGAAAAGTGTTCTGTGGTCTGATGAGTCCACATTTACATTTTTTTTGGGGAAACTGTGGACCAAAGAGGAAAAGAACCATCCAGACTGTTATAGGCGCAAAGTTCAAAAGGCAGCATTTGTGATGGTATGGGGTGTATTAGTGCCCAAGGCATGGGTAACTTACACATCTGTGAAGGCACCATTAATGAGGAAAGGTACATACAGGTTTTAGAGCAACATATGTTGCCATCCAAGCAAGGTCTTTTTCATGGACACCCCTGCTTATTTCAGAAAGACAATGCCAAGCCACATTTTGCAAGTGTTACAACAGCATGGCTTTGTAGTAAAAGACTAGACTAGCCTGCCTGTAGTCTAGACATGTCTCCCATTGAACATGTATGGCGCATTATGACTGTTGAACAACTTAAGCTGTAGATCAAGCAAGAATGGGAAAAATTGGTCTCCTCAGTTCCCAAACGTTTACTGAGTGTTGTTAAAAGGAAATGCCATGTAACACAGTGGTAAAAAATGCCCCTGTGACAACTTTTTTGCAATGTGTTGCTGCCATTAAATTGTAAGTTCATGATTATTTGCAAAAAAAAAAAAAATTCTCAGTTCGAAGATGAAATATCTTGTCTTTGCAGTCTATTCAATTGAATACAAGTCGAAAAGGATTTGCAAATCATTGTATTCTGTTTTTTATTTACCATTTACACAATGTGCCAACTTCACTAGTTTTGGGTTTTGTATTGCACTCTCTACTTTGCTCTTTTTTTGTGTACGGGTTTAGTAGATCAGCTTTGTGTGTGCTATCAGTTTACACATATTTAATTAGGGCTGTCAAAATTACAAAGTTAACTCATTGGATTCATCATGAAAAATGATGAACACACTTAGGATTAATCATGCAATTTATTTTTGACCGTACAAATTATTTTCCCTTAATCGCTATATAGTCAGATTAATGCATACGCCAGTACAAAGATGAGTGAGGAGAATGACTGGTGGCAAATTTCACTACAAAATACGCCCTGAAAGAATTTTAGATACAACTGCCCTGCGATAAGGTGGCGACTTGTCCAGGGTGTACACCGCCTTCCGCCCGATTGTAGCTGAGATAGGCTCCAGTGCCCCCCGCGACCCCAAAAGGGAATAAGCGGTAGAAAATGGATGGATGGATGGATGTTGTCGAGTTTTGCGCAAATATGACATGCACTCAAGTAAAATGTTCCTGGATGACATTCTGGCAATGAGATTGCATTTTTGTACACATATTGTGGTCTTTTCTTATGCTAATTTCAATTATGCAAGCAAGTAATCAGCTGTGATTAATGATGATTAACCCAAATTTCACAATGTGATTAACTTAATTAAAAAAATTCATTTGACAGCTCTAGTTTTGTACACGCAAACCTTTGGTCGATCAGGCCCACACTTAGAAAGTGGCTTCAAAATATGACTTCGGAGAAAAATGTACACCTAATCATATCTAATACATATTATTTAGACCAAAAGGAAGTGTGATAAATAAAGATAATCATAACTCTCCTTTAACTCTGCTTATAGGTTATATGTACAATAATCTGTTTTGAGTCAAATGTGATTAACCAGCAGGGTCTCGAAAATAAAGATTCTGGTTGAACTATTTTAAAATCTTTCTTACAGCCTTTTGGGAGTAGGGGGGTTGTTTGCAGTTTAAACACTAAACTATGTCATTTGTTTGTTTGAAAAGACTAAACCAATTGAGCTTATAAAGTCAGACACATTTCAGATCATACAATTTGCGAATTGGATTTGTTTTGGAGGGGACACAAAACATCAGAGTTCAAACTACTGAGGGATCTCCGCTTTCTAAGCATAACATCTGCTTGGATTTTCTTTTCTTTTTGACTTTTTTGCTGCAAAAGAAGGAGCAGCCCTGAACAAAAGGTGTTGGCCAAGAAGTTTTGGGAAGTGACAGACTCCAAGATGTTTGTTTATCAAAATTTAAAGGGGCTGTTTGCAACATTTACACAGAGGGCACCAACTTTCCAATTTATTTTACACGGTATATTCCGCCCTCTTATGGCTTCCCATTAAATCCACTTTATTTATAGAACACATTTCAGAAAAGGATAAATGTTTCACAAAGTGCTGCACAGGAGTTAAAACACATTTAGAAGTAGGTTAAACTGAGGACAGTCAACTAACATTTAACTTAAGACAATAAGACAATAAATACATAAAACACATGAAGACTAAACTCACACAACTATCATACTGGTTTAAAAGCCATGGAGTAAAAATATGTTTTAAGTTGTGATTTAAAAGTAATTGAAGATGGAGCCGTCTGAATAGCAAGAGGAATATTGTTCCAAAGTTTTGGGGAAACAGCAGAAAATACACAAGCCCCTCTGGGTTTTCATCATGTTTTTCGGACGACAAGAAGAAACTGATCAGCTGACCTCAGAGAACTGTGGGGGTGTAGGTTTTTAAAAGGGCTGACATATATTGTGGCGCCAATCTGTTAAGAGATTTAAAAACAAACAATTACATTTTAAAATGAATTTTAAAATTAACTGGGCGCCAGTGAAATTATGCTAAAATGGGAGGAATGTATTATGTTGTTTTTTTTGACCAGTTAAAAGAGGCCTGCTTCATTCCAGCATAGTCCAAACGTGATGAAATAAAAGCATGGATTACCCGCTCAAAGTCGTAAAAATATTAAATTTTTGCTAAAAGTCTTAGATGATCAAAACTGGCGCGTACAACAGAATGAATCTGCTGTTCCAATTTAAAATCATTGTTCAACCAAGATTTGTGACTGTGGGTTTTAAATAAGGCATCAGGGGGTCCAGGACACTGGGGTGAGCATTCTGGTTTACTTTTGAGTCAAATAAAATTACTTCCATCTTCCTCTCATTTAAATGTCCTCAAAACAATTTAAAAGTGATTTTAAACATGTGTCACTTTTTCTGTTTAGAGGGGCATAGATTTGCGTATCATCAGCATAAAGATCCATCCATCCATTTTGTACCGCTTATTCCCTTCGGGGTCGCGGGGGGTGCTGAAGCCTATCTCAGCTACAATCGGGCGGAAGGCGGTGTACACCCTGGACAAGTCGCCGCCTCATCACAGGGCCAACACAGATAGACAGACAACATTCACACTCACATTCACACACTAGGGCCAATTTAGTGTTACCAATCAACCTATCCCCAGTTGCATGTCTTTGGAAGTGGGAGGAAGCCGGAATACCCGGAGGGAACCCACGCAATCACAGGGAGAACATGTAAACTCCACACAGAAAGATCCCCAGCATAAAGATGATACGATATATATTTTTTAAATGTGTTGCACAGGCAGGATGTGCACTGAAAACAGGATTGGTCTAAGGATCGAGCCCTGAGGGACACCACAGGACAAGGGAGCACAGGCTGAAGCTGAATCATCAATTAGGATCTTAAAAGTCCTGTTTGTCAGATATGACCTGAACCGTTTCAAAGGCGTGCCTTTTAAACCCACACATTGTTCTAAGCGACTAATGAGAGTTGCGTGATCTACTGTGTCAAATGCAGCGGTTAGATCTAAAAGAATGAAAATGGCAGAATCGCCAGAATCAGTGGACATTAAAAGGCTGTTAAAAACCCTTAAAAGTGAAGATTCAGTGCTATGCAAGGTTTTAAAACCGGACTGAAAAACAATCGAGAACAAATAAAGATAAGACTGAAATTGTGAAAGCACAGCTATGTCTAAAATATTTGAAATAAAAGGAAGCTTGGAAATGGGACGAAAATTATCGTGCGTAATGATGTAATTTAAAGTTAAAGTTAAAGTACCAATGATTGTCACACACACTAGGTGTGGCGAAATTATTCTCTGCATTTGACCCATCACCCTTGATCACCACCTGGGAGGTGAGGGTAGCAGTGAGCTGCAGCGGTGGCCGTGACCGGGAATAATTTTTGATGATTTAACCCCCAATTCCAACCCTTGATGCTGAGTGTCAAGCAGGGAGGTAATGGGTCCCATTTTTATAGTCTTTGGTATGACTCGGCCGGGGTTTGAACTCACACTCTAACCACTAGGCCACTGAGTAGGTCACGTTTAATTTGTACGTACGTACGTACGACATGTGCATTAGCTGAAGGTGTTGTTGGCTAATAATATAGCTAGCGTTAGCAATCCTTGAATTTATATTCTACCATATCATGACTGAAATTGTTCCTTCTCTTGGACTGCTTTTTCATTTTGTGAAATATCCAATATACTTATTCTTACTCCTCTAAATTCAATAAAATATAAAACATCCGCCTTGTTTTCAATGAATACTTAGGCCTACTACACTGCTGTATTTTTATGCCGGTCATTATGGTGGTACTTGGAGAGCCAAGTATTTTCTCAGGTGGTACTTGGTGAAAAAAGTTTCGATGACATGCGTTACATGGCTCACGATAACGATGATATCGCGGCATTGTTACAACAAGGGGTGAAACAAAAAAACAAAAAAAATGTCTTAGTTTATATTTTGCAGAATCATTCAAGCATGGTAAAAACAACAATAGTGCAAAAACAACACAGGAGGAATATACAATCATTTTATAGCGGCAAACGAGAGCATATCAGTAATCGTACCGTAATAATCGCAATAGTGATAATTAGGGATGATGTTCGAAAACTGGTTCTCCCGATTGTTCAATAAGAAAATAACTGATTCCATGGATTCAAATCCCTTTTTGAGAAACGGTTCCCGTTATCAAAGCCACTATAGTAAAGAAAAAGATTTGGTTCTTTATTCGAATCCCTGGGAACGAATCACACGTCAATTCCTGTGACGTGTCACAGGAAGTGTCCTGTGACACGTCACAGGAAATGACGTAGCTCAGTCTTTCGGCGGCAGATACAGAAGCAGCAACAACAATGGACCGGAAAAAAAAGCTCCAAGGCATGGCTTTACTTTACTAAGAAATACGACGAGGAAACGGCTATCTGCAATTATTGCCAGGCTTCGCTTTCCTGTAAGGGGAGCAGTACAACAAACATGTTGAAACATGTTCAGGCCGTACATAACCTGAAGGTTAGAGAAACGTGTCGTGTCTTCGACATGTGGATAAGCAGCAACAGAGATGACGAAGCACGCCCCTCTTCCTCTGCTTCAACCTGCAGTCCCAGTGATAGTGCCGCGTTACCTCTTATGTCAACCAGGACTGCAGTAATGCTAGCTAAACTAACGTTACCTAAGCATAGTCGGTGGCAAACGGTAACGTTAATGTTAGCCTTTTTGTATTTGTCTGATAATGTTAACGGTATCTTGTAGCCTACACCACTCCAGAGTTTGCAGGTCTGTCTAATAAACTAGTGCTTGAAAGATGTGAATTAAGATAATGTTAACGTTATCCTATTTCAGATGATGACATTCATGACAGCCAGAGTGACCAGGGCAGTGTTTGCTCTTTTTATATTATATTTTTCTTAAAAAATAAAAGTGAGCTTTTGTTAAACAAAGTATTGTGTTTTTTTTCCATATACAACAACCTATCTGGATTCGATAAGAGAATCGCTAAGGAATCGGTTCGATAAGAGGATTCGATAATGGCATCGAAATCGATAAATTCTTAACAAACATCATCCCTAGTTATAATGCTACATTTATTCTGTTTACTTGTTTATTGTTTTGATACACTACTAGGTGTACACTCCACAGTTCACAATGTGACTTTTGAAGTTGCTTTTGCAGATCATGAGTGCTTCATGAAGGTTACAGCTGGACTCTGGAACGTATTATTACAATTTATAGCTCGGCTAACTTCAAATTGCGTTTGACTTTAGATGTTCCTCAGTAAACAAATTCACATTCATCAAACTAACCAGGAGTGTGAGGCTCATGCAAGTGTCATAGAAGCCTGTGATGACTAAAATCAATCTCCAAGTGAACACTACGGCTGCACTAGATGTTAAGTGGAGCAGCGGAAGAGGAAATTCAATTCAGTGACACAAACATTAACCTCTGCTGAAGTCGAGTCCAGGATGCTTACTTGCTAGCCAAATAATTATTTATGCTACTTTTGTGAGGCTTTTATAACCCAGCTCAGTCCTGTGTGTGACAGCTCGATGTCGCACAATGCACGGTTGCCGTAAGAACCGAGTCTTTCAAACGTCCTCTGTAACTACAACAGCAGCAGACATTGAGGGGACTTTTGAAAACTTCTCTTACCAGCAAATTTACAACCTCCTGAACTTTCCATTGAGACATTCTTTGAGGATGAACAAAAGACGACAAAATGTCCTATTTGAGCATCCTTCGGTGTCATGTTATTAGAGAAGGAATAATAAGCACGAAAGGCATTTGAATAGATTTATGATGGTCGTTTGTGAGTCCTTAAATCACACCAGGGGTGTCCAAATTTTAGACTGGCCAACAAAATTTGTCTGGAAAACTAATAAAATGTTAATTTGGGTTTGGATGATGGCTTCTTAGAATTATAAAAATATAATAATGGAAAAAAATAGTGCGATAGTGCTTGTGATGGTGAAATGGATGAGGAGTGAATGATCAAAAAAAGAGCACGTCTACTAGAAGTTTGGGATCTCTTTTTTATTTGGCACAGCGCTGGTATGCCTGATCAATAATCACTAAACTCAACAAAAAAGTAAGTCATGTGATTTCTGCATTCACATAACCGCGCACGGAGTCACATAAGTGGCCAATAAAACGGAATCTGCTGTTAAACGAAGACTGTCAGGGAAATTGACATAGATGTGAGCAGTGTTGGGTTAGTTACTGAAAACCAGTAACTAGTTACAGTTACTAGTTACTTTATTTCAAAAGTAACTCAGTTACTAACTCAGTTACTTACACCAAAAAGTAATGCGTTACTGTGAAAAGTAACTATTTAGTTACTTCTTTTTTTCTTCTTTTTTTTTTAAAGCTCCCATTAATGCCCTTTTTGCCTTCATTTCAGTACTGTTATTGCACTGGAGAATAATACAATCTGTTGATCAACTTGACATACATTTTTATTTTCCTTTTAACATAATTAATGAAAAACAGTGCAACATAAAAAGGCATTCCTCCTTTCTTTAAACTTGGACCAATGACCATGAATAAAAAACAAGTTAAAGTGCAACATAAGAAGGCACATCATCTTCCTTGAAACATAAAGCCTGACATCTGGAGTGATGCTGCTGTCTTCCACACTTGGAGCCATGGATTGTAGAATCCTTGTTTTCAGTGGCAGGATCATTGACACAGATGGTGAAGTTTCAGTGCTCAGTAGAGATGGAACACTTTTGAGGGGTTTAAGCACCTGGAGGACCTCACCTGCCACTCTCACATCATCATCAGACAGGGTGACATTTGTCTTCAGGGTGTTGTGGGTCAATGCAGAGTATATAGCTGCGCTGCTACAACATATCATAAGTGGAGTTCCACCTCGTTGGGACATCATGTATGAGCAGGCAGCTTTAGCATTTCTTGCTTTGTCTTAAGCACATGAGCAGCTGTTGTGCTTGGGTGGAAGTAAGAAACCTTCCTGATCCTCCCAAAGAGGCGCTCCATCCTATTGACTGAGATTCCCTTCTGTGATGCCAAATTCACTACATGTGCAAAGCACCTATCTGTGGTCCCAGTCCTGCCTCATTCTCTGTAATTATTTGATTTTTGGCATTATCACGTGTGACTGGGATTTCCCAGTCACACGTGATAATGCCAAAAATCTTCCAGTCCTCCACTGCTTGTGTCAGTACCTGCGCAAGGTGACTCTCGTAGAGGGGGCGTGTCTTCTCATCTCCCAGTCTGCTGTGATGAAGTGAGCGCTTATAGTTCCGCTGGACATCCACCCGTCTGTCATGAGCGCAACAGATGATGCTCGGGATAGTTCATCCACAACTTTTTTCTTCTCCTGCTCATAAAGATCTGGCACAATCTTATTGCTGAAGTGGGTGCGCGACGGGATGTCGTAATGTGGTTCAAGCACGTTCAGCATGTGTTTAAAACCCTCGTTTTGCACAACCGAGTCTGCACTTATAAACACACCGATTCAATGGCGGGGGCGTTCAAGCTCCTCCGTTACTCCGCTCGCCATGACCACGCTGTGTGTGGACTGAACGTGCCAACAACTTTTTTTCCCCACACCCACACCCACACATACATAGACCGCGCCTCTTTTCTTCTCTCCGGCTTGTGACAGAGGAAGATTCAGAAGAACGACACCGCAGCGCTTCTGTTTCTAGCCGATACTACATCAAAAGTAACGTAAAATAACGCAGTAACGCATCATGTAGTAACGGTAACTAAATTACTGAATTAAAAAAAATAACGCGTTAGATTACTAGTTACCGCCGAAACTAACGGCGTTACAGTAACGCGTTACAAAGTAACGCGTTAGTCCCAACACTGGATGTGAGTGAAATGTTGTCATTGTGAGGAGAAGGAACATTTGTTTGGGAAAATAATGTGTCCTGTGTCGCTCATTCATCCCTAACATACTAAACCGCACCATCCTGAGTGTGGGGACGGCCACTTGAAACAGCGACTAAACTATGAAACTAAATCTAGCAAGAACAATCCATACACCCTAAACACATCTCATCTGCTCATGTTGTTGTGAACGACATCATAGATGTAACATCAATGTACAAACAATCATACACTCACAACACATCTCATCTGCTGTGTTGTTGTGAACGACATCATGGATGTAACATCGATGTTCAAACAATCATACACACACAACACATCTCATTTGTTTTGAACGACGTTATGGATGTAATATCGATGTACAAACAATCATACACACACAACACATCTCATTTGTTGTGTTGTGAACGACATCACGAATGTAATATCGATGTACAAACATTGGTCGCAACTTGGGGAGAACTCTTTTTTTTTTTTAACAGCCTCAAGTCGCCTCCTTACTGGTCAAGCTGAGAACAACAGCACAGCACACTTCCTCCTTCACAATAAGAGTGCAGTGTGTCCGATCTGACTGCGCTAACATTATAAAGGTTTTCAAAAAGTACCTTCCACAAGCATAATGCACTTATTGATACATTTACAAAATGATTATGCTTTGACGTAAAATACTGGTCAATATTGTCCAAATATGTATAGCACCAATACATGTGAGGGTTTTTGCATTTAATTAAACAATTTATTGACATTTTTTTTACACAAAAAGCAAATGTGAGGTGAGGTAAAAAAAACAAAAAACTTTTAGACTCTTACAAACAAATAAAACAAAAACGTAATTTTATTGTTTTTTATATTGCTATTGTTATTTTAATTTGTTGTTATTGCTATTATTATTTTACTTGTTGTGATTTATTAGTTAATTATTTATATTCAGATTATTTGAAATTATATTTAAAGTTAAGTTTTGGTGGTACAATAAATACTCATGTTTTCTAATTAATTAATGTATGTGGTATAAAATTAGTAAAACATCAATACTTTATTTACAATTTTTTTTAAATCTTGTGCTTTTTAAACATCGATAATAAATAACTAAAATTACCAGTTGATTCATGGTAGTGAAAAAAAAAAACAGTTTAAAAAAATTTGCCTTTCATATGCCCAGCATATCAATTTTCAGAGTTCGAATATGTATTTGTCATATATATATATTTTTTACATTTTGTAAACAAGACAATCTCTCTAATTATTGTACCATTTTCCTTGCGGGTTCCCAACAAGTCAGAGTTGTCACCATAATTTAAAAAGACGACATGACATGGCGTACGCAAGTCATTTCAGTGTGTCTATAAAACATAATTAATCATCAGGATTAATGACCTCTCTGTCCTGTTGCGTTTCGAGGTGACATGAATAATATGAACATAACTACAGTAGCAGGAAGCTTTCATCTAATGGCTGCTGACCCTCTATGACCACAAAGGTGAGTGTTGTGGAGATGACAATATACAGTATACGTGTGTGTGTGTGTGTGTGTGTGTGTGTGTGTGTGTGTGTGTGTGTGTGTGTGTGTGTGTGTGTGTGTGTGTGTGTGTGTGTGTGTGTGTATGTGTGTGTGTGTGTGTGTGTGTGTGTGTGTGTGTGTGTGTGTGTCAATGTCAGTTCGGTTTGCAGCGGACTATCATCAGCAGCCGGATTGGGGTCAAACACAATTTGCTGAAGGGTCTCAGATAAGGTCATGTAACAAGACTTCAGATGAGTGCCATACGAGCTCATGTAATTATGTCTCTTTTCTACACAACCATATGGACATACTGTAGATACTACTAGCTCTTTAAATAGGGTGGAGGGAAAATGGAAGTGTACTGTGCAAATTAGCAATCTGTTTGTCGCAGTGGGGACAAGGCTAGTGATGTGGTGGTGGCATGTCCGAAGGCGGGGTCAATTTGATTTCATCGAGTAATTTGCATAATTGGCTATAAAGGCATTTATTATCTTTAGAGATATCAACGTTAACGCATGTGATGAATACAAAAATTATTATAGCATTGACATATATGAGTGAAGATTAATCACATCCGGCTTAACCTGGTAGACGGGCGTATTGTTACACTTACAATTTCGCTTCAAAACAGAACTTTAAATAAAAATGACGCAACTTATTGGCATTGCAGCTAGGGCTGGGCGATATGGCCTTTTTTTAATATCTCGATATTTTTAGGCCTTGTCACGATAAACGATATAAATCTCGATATTTTGCCTTAGCCTTGAATGAACACTTGATGCATGTAATCACAGCAGTATGATGATTCTATGTGTCTACATTCAAACATTCTTGTTCATACTGCATTAATATATGCTCATTTTAAACTTACATGCAGAGAGGGAAATCACAACTAAGTCAATTGACCAAAACTGTATTTATTAAACAGAAAGTCCAAGATTGTCAGAGACATTTTACAACAAGCTATGAGTACACTTTTGTGCATGATGTCACTAAGATGACATATCAAAACAACATTAAATTAAAGTGCACTTTTAGTACAGAACGCCACTACAATAGTTTAAAACAAATAAAGTGCACTTTTGTACATGATGTCACACAAGATATTTTAATAACTGTCAAATAAAAATGAGCTGCTTAATAGGAAATCAAATCGCTATATGGTAGGTTACTGTGGACGTATTCTCCTTCTGTTGTTCACTATTTTTTTCATACGGTGTTGATGTGGAAATTGTTGCCTCTGCATTTTGTTGGTGTGGCACCTAACGGAGATGTTGACATGCGGAGTAAGCACGCTTCATTCTCTAGCGGGTGACTTTTCAAATAATGCTACATATTAGCAGTAATGCTACTTTTTGTAGCAACGCTTTTGCCCCACACTTGACAAATTACGGTTGTCTGTTCGACATATTCCCGCTTGAAGCCAAACCACCCCAGACGATGGAAGCCGTACTGTTTTCCTTGGGAATTAATTCTTCCTTCATTTGTTACCAGATTCTCACCTTCTTTCTCTTGTATTACCCCTCGCACCACAGCTAACGTTACCCATGCTGCTATCTCTCTGCTCCGAGAGGGCGTATATGTATGTGACGTATGTAAGAAGGTGCGTTTGCTGTCTGTGAGAAGGAGAAACAAGAAAGAGTGAAAAAAGCCTGTAGTGTAATTCCTGCAGCTAAAAGCAACTGCGTGAGAACGTATACTCGAATATCACGATATAGTCATTTTCTATATCGCACAGAGACAAACCCGCGATATATCGAGTATATCGATATATCGAGTATATCGCTATATCGCCCAGCCTTAATTGCAGCAACAAATGTTCTTATTATTGATGCACATGAAGTATAAAATACCATCTCAAAGCTAATCACGTACTCGAGGATAGCACGAATGCTACATCAAAAACAAGCAGAGGGGAACGCTAACCTGGCAGTTTACCTGCGTCAATGTTGCCAACAAAAGTAGCACAGTTAAGTTAAACAATGCCTTTTGCTAATCGGACAGTCACCGCATAGAGGACATCTAACATCTGTGAAGACCAAGTCCTGCAAGAAGATGTCATTCATATCACAACTGCTGATCTGTCCTACATTGGAGAGGCACAACTACAGCAAGGATAAACCGACTGCACTACACAAACAAGACCGATTTATTTGCCAAAAAAGTTCCATTGCTACCACGAGCCTCTGCAGCCGCAGCCGGGCAGGGCGCCGCCATCTTGAGATGAAACAAGAGCGTCAACTTGCAACTACAGACTGAATGTGAATTTATATTGCTTACTGGAGAATGTTGGACATCTGTAAGTAATCACTAGGAGCTGGGACGCATTGTACCAAAAAAGGAGATCCACTTTGTCATCTGAAAAAGGTAAAAAAGCTTGTTTGTTTCAACAACTGGTTCAATTAAAAAAGAGTAAATACAGATTTAAACAGTGCACTATGTTCATAAGTGTGTTTACTACATTATCAATTAGTACCTGTACCTTGTTTGCAATATTATTGCAAAGTTTTTCAACACGTGCACTTAATTCTTACTATACTTAAGCCATGTCCACACGAACACAGATACTTCATAAATGCATACTTATCTCTGCGTTAAGGCGTCTTGTCCACACGCAGACGCATACTTTTGTCTTTAAAAAGGCAGACTTTTGCAAACGCTGGGCAAAGTGTAGTTTCAAAACTCTCTGCTTAGCGTATGCGTGTACACGGCACAAATGAGACTTGTGATGACACCACGGTTGTGCGCTGTCATTTTCAAACTCAACAACACTGCCTTGCTGGCTTTAAACACTCTATAAAGGACTAAATGTATGTTTGAACATAAACATGCTGCTCTTTTCATTAATAAAAAAAAGACATCAAAATGGGCTTTGCGACACTCCCGCTGGCAAAAATGACAGTCAGCTGTTTTGGATATGATCGCTGTGGAACGTCCACCTGATGGGATAACTTTGACAAGCAAGACTTTTTGCTCTGTGTCATAAGAAAGATGCAACATTATCTTATGTTTTTAGTCCTTGTTTAACGACAAATCATGTAGTTAACTTGCGTGTCTTGCTTCCATTTTTGTAGAAGAGCCGAGCGCGATCGTGCTAAAAAGCGACCAAGCAACTAAAAAAAAACATAATGTAGCGTCCTCCTTGTAGTGTGTACTGATGTTAAAGACAATATACACTTCATTACACATTACAATGTCTTCACTGACATTTTTAACACCTCTCTGGAGCTATGCCGCGTTCCGTCCTGCTTTAAGACCTCCACCATTGTTCCTGTCCCCAAGAAAGCACGGATCACAGGACTTAATGACTACAGGCCGATTGCACTGACGTCTGTGGTCATGAAGTCCTTTGAGCGCTTGGTCCTGCCTCACCTCAAGGACATCACCGCCCCCCTCCTGTACCCACTGCAGTTTGCCTACAGAGCCAACAGGTCTGTGGATGATGCAGTGAACCTGGCCCTCCACTTCATCCTGGAGCATCTGGACTCCCCAGGAACCTACGCTAGGATCCTGTTTGTGGACTTCAGCTCTGCCTTCAACACCATCCTCCCTGGACTGCTACGAGACAACCTCTACCAGCTCAGCGTGCCCGACTCCCTCTGCAGTTGGATCAATGACTTCCTGACAGACCGAAGACAGCACGTGCGGCTGGGGAAGATTGTCTCGGACAGTCGAACTACGAACACTGGTACTCATCAGGGCTGTGTACTCTACCGCTGGCTCTTCTCCCTGTACACAAACTGCTGCACCTCCAGTCACCAGTCCGTAAAACTGCTCAAGTTTGCGGATGACACTACCCTCATCGGGCTCATCTCGGATGGCGATGAGTCCACCTACAGGAGAGAAGTGGACCGGCTGGCGTCCTGGTGCAGCCACAACAACCTGGAGCTGAACGCCCAGAAAACAGTGGAGATGATCATGGACTTCAGGAAAGTCACAGCCCCACCATCCCCCCTCACCCTGATTGACTCTCCTACCCCCGTCTCCATTGTGGACTCCTTCCGTTTTTTGGGCACCACCATCACCCAAGACCTCAAGTGGGAGTCGACCATCAGCTCCCTCATCAAGAAGGCCCAGCAGAGGATGTACTTCCTGCGGCAGCTGAGGAAACTTAAGGTGCCGACCGAGATGCTGGTGCAGTTTTACTCAGCCATCATCGAGTCCATCCTGACCTCCTCTATCACCGTGTGGTTCCCCGGCGCCGCAGTCCAGGATAAGTATCGCCTGCAGCGCATCGTATGTGCTGCTGAGAAGGTGATTGGCTGCAAGCTCCCATCCCTCCAGGACTTGTTCTCCTCCAGGACCAGGAGGCGTGTGGGTCGGATCACAGCTGACTCTTCTCACCCTGGACACACACTATTCTCCCCTGTCCCCTCAGGCAGGAGACTACGGTCCATCCAGACCCACACCTCCCGCCACCTGAACAGTTTTTTCCCCTCGGCCATCAGGCACATGAACAATAACTCCTAACAGTAGCTCCCTAGAATTCCTTCTAAAGTCTGAAACAAGATCTGATAGCTCAGTTACAGCTCTTGTTATTACCAAATCTGTGTTATATGTGTTTTATGTTGCACGATTGCACCAAGAAAATTCCTAGTTTGTGACCCCGTTCTCAAACAATGGCAATAAAACGATTCTGATTCTGACATGTACCATATCATTATATCCATGATTAAATGCTTTATAAGTCCCTTAAACATGCAAAATGGTTTCCTTGGCTCGTTAGTTTGTGCTGATTTTAGAAATAATGTACACTTCACTGCACATTCATAACCATGTTGCTGAACATGTTATAATTCTATGAGTGTTGGGTTTCAGCAGCACAGGTGTGCACTCGCTCTTTAATAATGTTCCCAGGGCTCTGTGTGTTCGTGCAGGCTGGTTTTAAAGTTAAAAAGTTAAAGTACCAATGATTGTCAAACACACACTAGGTGTGGCGAAATTATTCTCTGCATTTGACCCATCACCCTTGATCACCCCCTGGGAGGCGAGGGGAGCAGTGGGCAGCAGCGGTGGCCGCGCCCGGGAATAATTTTTGGTGATTTAACCCCCAATTCCAACCCTTGATGCTTAGTGCCAAGCAGGGAGGCAATGGGTCCCATTTTTTGTAGTCTTATGACTCGGCCGGGGTTTGAACTCACAACCTACCGATCTCAGGGCGGACACTCTAACCACTATTAGAGATAATGTACATGTCATTGTATGTCTAGTATATCAAAATAAACATAATAGGAGGTGCAATACCACCAAGTCAGCCATTGCTGCTTTTTTCAGGCTTCTGATTGGACAAAATGTGCATGAACGCAGGTGTGTGTGTTTGTGTGTAGACATAGACAGTTTGGAAACTACACAAGTGTGGATGGAAATTGTTTTAACCCCAAATATGTGTTTTTGAAACTTTCCGTGCTCATGTGAACATGGCCTTATTGTCACCAAGTTTTGAGCAAATCAATAACTTGCAGTTCAGTAAAACATTTAAAAAACATTCCTGTATGATAGTCTGCGTTTGTATCCAAATATTGGTATTTTCTTAAGCAAATTATATTTATGCAAGCATCATGATTAATCTCAGTTCAAGAGTGATTATTCTGATTAAAAACAATCACTTGACAGCCCTAATCATCTTTAAAAAGACTTAAAAAAGCACATGTATTTAAAGTCTAATAAGTATTATTAGTTATCAGTATCAGCTTTTTGTCATTACATTTCCTCATCTTTTTCTTGTTACATGATATTGTTTTCCTCTATTTTTTAATTGTTGCTGCATATGTCATTACTACAATATAACACCGGCTGCACTTTGGCAGATTGGTAAACATTACAGAAAAAAAAAACTTTCAACTTGTTAAGTTAAAGTTAAAGTACCAATGATTGTCACACACACTACGTGTGGCGAAATTATTCTCTGCATTTGACCCATCACCCTTGAACACCCTCTGGGAGTTGAGGGGAGCAGTGAGCAGCAGCAGTGGCCGCGCCCGGGAATCGTTTTTGGTTGTTTATTGATAGTCTCCACAGTTAAGTTACTGTAAAACTATGCACACAAAATAAAGTATATTAGCATATGAAGTACACATTCATGTAGTATGTATGTTAAATCAACAATACAGTTTGCTAAACAATAAAACAAAAAAGCAATGCAACCAAATAGGTTAAAGGCTGACTCATACGCCGCTAGCGTAATGCTAATATACAATGGACGAGGGACTCCATTGACAGGCTAACAAAAAATTGCCTTGCGGTGGTTTAAAAAATTGTAGAAATGTTTAACAAATGAGATTTTAACAAAGAAAATTGACAATGCATTTCTACTTACAGGCATGGTCACCAAACTCTGTGAAAACAAATATTGACCGCCTGGGGCGCCATCCTTTGGTGGGGGCGCCAAATTTCAGAATGTAAAAAAATAAATAATAACAATACAAATATGTGAGTAAAATTTTTTGTATAATGCGCACTCTGTACACTTAATTGGAATGTTTTCTTTTTTAAAAAGTAACAATCTAATCTATGACACGACTGGTATACTGCTCCTACTGCTGGTGTAACATTGTGTCACGGTCGAAGAAGGCTAGTCGAACATTTTTTTTCTGATTGATAATCTTTGACAATGAAAAGTGGGACATCAAAGTTAAAGCAAGCGTACAAACCGAAGGAAGGAGGAGGAAATACGGGCTGAAAGTACACGTATGAATGTGCATTTAGCTAATTCATTTTTGGCGTTATCATAATCCATCCATCCATTTTCTACCACTTGTCCCTCTCATAACTTTTCTTATATGTGCTAAAAGCAACAGGATGTTGCTGTTATTCCTATTCATGGAACAGCAAGAGTAGTACGCAAACGGTAACTATAAACTCAATAGGGTGAACTTGAGTTCAGTTGAGATTTGAGTCAAATTAAACCTCAGGCTCCACTCCTGGTATGAGCCCTTATGTGGGCTCTGTACCGCGGATGTCGTTGTGGCTTGTGCAGCCCTTTGAGACACTATTGATTTAGGGCTATATAAATAAATATTGATTGATTGATTGATTGAAGAGGCAGCACGGTGGAAGAGGGGTTAGTGCGTCTGCCTCACAGTACGAAGGTCCTGAGTAGTCCTGGGTTCAATCCCGGGCTCGGGATCTGTCTGTGTGGAGTTTGCATGTTCTCCCCGTGACTGCGTGGGTTCCCTCCGGGTACTCCAGCTTCCTCCCACCTCCAAAGACATGCACCTGGGGATAGGTTGATTGGCAACACTAAATTGGCCCTAGTGTGTGAATGTGAGTGTGAATGTTGTCTGTCTATCTGTGTTGGCCCTGCGATGAGGTGGCGACTTGTCCAGGGTGTACGACGCCTTCCGCCCGATTGTAGCTGAGATAGGCTCCAGCGCCCCCCGCTACCCCGAAGGGAATAAGCGGTAGAAAATGGATGGATGGATGGATGATTGCATGATTGTTTGAACTTCTGAAGGCCGGAACCCACACTTAAACTGTATACTGCTACAAGGAGGAGTTGGCAGTGTGTGAGTGTGTTCACCTCAGCCTCACCGTGAAGAAACATGTACGTTTTTTGATTTTGGAATATGCTTGCAGGGCAATTCCCTCCCATTATCTATGTTTAATACATCAATAAATACAATTTGAATGTAGAAAAAGTACTTTAGAGTTACAATGCATGCAGAGATGACATTTGTGCCTTTTTGTATTTTACACTACAACATCTACGGCAGTGGTTCTTAACCTTGTTGGAGATACCGAACCCCACCAGTTTCATATGCGCATTCACCAAACCTTCTTTAGTGAAAACTAAACTTTTTTTTTTTCAAATTCTAGACAAAGTTATGTTTTTTTACTGGTGCACAAAATTAACCGTGCATCAACATCCCCTTGTTCAAAGAACAAAACCAACACAGTGCATGAACTCACAACATGCAAAACCGTCTGACTTCTGCTGTTGCCGTATCCATAAAACCGATAGGGAGAAGTTTTTATTTACACGATGAGTGGGGTGTGTCTTGACCTCCGCGGCGGAGGCTCCCTCGAACCCCTGAGGCCGACTCACCGAACCCTAGGGTTCGATCGAACCCAGGTTAAGAACCACTGATCTACGGTATTCAGACAGCAAGCCACACAGACTCAACACGTAAATCCAGGTGAGTGTTAATTTGTAACAAACTGTAGAGAAATGTTTTTTCAATAAAAACGTATACAACATATATGTTCAATGGTAATACATCTAAATAAATAGGCACGTTTTTGCCACACTCATTTTTAAATACTCACAAGACATCCTGGCCTATTCGTCTGAAATAGCTGTCTTACTTTGGCTGCATTTAAATGAGTGTTTAAATATTTTTTTTTACAAACCCCGTTTCCATATGAGTTGGGAAATTGTGTTAGATGTAAATATAAACGGAATACAATGATTTGCAAATCCTTTTCAACCCATATTCAATTGAATGCACTACAAAGACAAGATATTTGATGTTCAAACTCATAAACTTTATTTTTTTTTGCAAATAATAATTAACTTAGAATTTCATGGCTGCAACACGTGCCAAAGTAGTTGGGAAAGGGCATGTTCACCACTGTGTTACATCACCTTTTCTTTTAACAATACTCAATAAACGATTGGGAACTGAGGAAACTAATTGTTGAAGCTTTGAAAGTGGAATTATTTCCCATTCTTGTTTTATGTAGAGCTTCAGTCGTTCAACAGTCCGGTGTCTCCGCTGTCGTATTTTACGCTTCATAATGCGCCACACATTTTCGATGGGGGACAGGTCTGGACTGCAGGCAGACCAGGCAAGTACCCGCGCTCTTTTTTTATGAAGCCACACTGTTGTAACACGTGCTGAATGTGGCTTGGCATTGTCTTGCTGAAATAAGCAGGGGCGTCCATGAAAAAGACGGTGCTTAGATGGCAGCATATGTTGTTCCAAAACCTGCATGTACCTTTCAGCATTAATGGTGCCTTCACAGATGTGCAAGTTACCCATGCCTTGGGCATTAATGCACCCCCATACCATCACAGATGCTGGCTTTTGAACGTTGCGTCGATAACAGTCTGGATGGTTCGTTTCCCCTTTGGTCTGGGTGACACAATGTTGAATATTTCCAAAAACAATTTGAAATGTGGACTCGTCAGACCACAGAACACTTTTCCACTTTGCATGAGTCCATCTTAGATGATCTTGGGCCCAGAGAAGCCGGCGGCGTTTCTGGATGTTGTTGATGAATGGCTTTGCATAGTAGAGCTTTAACTTGCACTTACAGATGTAGCGACAAACTGTATTTTGTGACAGTGGTTTTCTGAAGTGTTCCTGAGTCCATGTGGTGATATCCTTTAGAGATTGATGTCGGTTTTTGATACAGTGCCGTCTGAGGGATCGAAGGTCACGGTCATTCAATGTTGGTTTCCGGCCATGTCGCTTACGTGGACTGATTTCTCCAGATTCTCTGAACCTTTTGATGATATTATGGACCGTAGATGTTGAAATCCCTAAATTTCTTGCATTGCACTTTGAGAAACGTTGTTCTTAAACTGTTTGACTATTTTCTCACGCAGTTGTGGACAAAGGGGTGTACCTCGCTCCATCATTTCTTGGGAAAGACTGAGCATTTTTTGGGAAGCTGTTTTTATACCCAATCATGGCACCCACCTATTCCCAATTAGCCTGCACACCTGTGGGATGTTCCAAATAAGTGTTTGATGAGCATTCCTCAACTTTATCAGTATTTATTGCCACCTTTCCCAACTTCTTTGTCACGTGTTGCTGGCATCAAATTCTAAAGTCAATGATTATTTGCAAAAAAAAAATGTTTATCAGTTTGAACATCAAATATGTTGTCTTTGTAGCATATTCAACTGAATATGGGTTGAAAATGATTTGCAAATCATTGTATTCCGTTTATATTTACATCTAACACAATTTCCCAACTCATATGGAAACGGGGTTTGTACTAATAACATCATGTTGCAAGAGAAATAATGGATTTTAATCATGAAAATTAGCTTGCATGCTCATAAACTAGCTTTCAGTGCTGTTATATGGCCTTTCTAGCAATAGATATAATATAACGCTATTTATGGAAGTAAGAGGTTATACTGTACATACTGTATATTATGGGTTGCAACTTGCACCTATCATTATAAGTTAAAGTACCAATGATTGTCACACACACACTAGGTGTGGCGAAATTATTCTCTGCATTTGACCCATCAACCTTGATCACCCCCTGGGGGGCGAGGGGAGCAGTGGGCAGCAGCAGTGGGCAGCAGCAGTGGGCAGCAGCGGTGGCCGCAGCGGTGATTTAACCCCCAACTCCAACCCTTGATGCTGAGTGCCAAGCAGGGAGGTAACAGGTCCAATTTTTATAGTCTTTAGTATGACTCGTATATTATACTCATATATGTTATATATACTTTTCTTATATATGTTGGTACATAGTTACAGTACATCATTTATACTCATATTAACAGGGCATTGTGAACACTCAAAACAGAGTCAAAATTGAAAATGTTGGTCTTGTAATTGAACTAAAAATCATCATTATTGATACATCTTCATATATATTTCAAAGTTACTCTGTGTGTGTTTAATTTACTTACAGGATAATGAAACAGTAGCAGCAGACTCAATGTTACAATCCAACAACCTGAAGACATCCTCAGCGTCAACAAATGCCAGTGAATCTATCAAAGCTGCCCTTATTGATCCTGCTGACTGGCCCCACCATTTGACTGACACACTAAGAACTGAATTTAGGTAAACTCAGACTTCACATTCCCTAAAAGAGATGATGGAAAACATTTCTGTCACCACTACTTCTACAGAAATATAGTGAACGGAGAGAAAATGAAGAGAACGTGGCTCATGTATTACCCCAAATTTCCCCTAATCCCATTTGCACTACATTTGTAGGTGTTAAATTATTTCACTCTCAGGGAAATTATTTAAATGGTTTATATATTTTCCTCAGATTGCATTTTTTGTTTTTACAAGCTTTTACTGTGTAATGCTGCATAAAGACTATTTTCTGGGGATGAGGGGGTACATTTTTCTCGAGGGGCGGCATGGAGTGATTCACTCTCGCCTAGACGTCATATGGTCTACTACCTGGCGAGTCTGCATGCCCGCCACAAGTAAAATAATGAATAGGAAACACTGCATTGTTTATTTAGGAATCAGGAGCACAACAAATAAAATGTCCAATTCTAATTTTACAATTTTAAAAAATAGGAAAAATGTGTGTAGGATAACAATGTGCTAATCAGCATATTGTATGGGGCAAGCATAAGCTTTGTTGAGCATTAATGGCTTTTAATTAAACTTTTAATGACATTAGGATGAATCGATACAAGGTTGTTACCTCTGCTTGTTCTGTGAGGACTACAAATCAGGGCTAACATGAAATATTAGGTTTAATTTAAGCAGCAACACTCACAATCTAATGAGAGCAGTAACTTTGCAACAAAAATAATGATCAGTTTGACGATATGTATTATTTGTAGTGATGACATCATACATAGAGCTGTTTCTATTGGTTAGCAACTGCAGCTTTAAAACCAGTTGAAACAAAACAATGATGTGCGCATAAAGACATTGCATACCAGTGGTAGAAAGTAACACCTTTACTCTTCAGTTGTGTCCTCCAGTTGGCCTTACACAGTGCAGTAGTACGAGGCCTCTCAAATATAAACCTTCCAGTGTTTGGTTGCACAAGACCAATAAGTGAAATCATCCAAGACTGAATCATCATCTCCATTATCATTCTTGAGTAGCGAGAGTATACATTTTAGGCGAGAAGAACAGGGAGCGTCGTGAGCACAGCAAAG
This sequence comes from Nerophis lumbriciformis, assembly GCF_033978685.3. Lineage (NCBI taxonomy): Eukaryota > Metazoa > Chordata > Actinopteri > Syngnathiformes > Syngnathidae > Nerophis > Nerophis lumbriciformis. Next base: position 39,367,013 of record NC_084557.2, read on the forward strand.
AAATGAGTTACTGCAGAAACCTAGAAGAGTAATAAATACAGGGATACTATGAACATAAAGCACTTTATTCTTCCGCGATAAGAACATACAATGCAGTGTCCTTCAGACATCCAAAATGGAAGAGAGCCAGGTGAGCACTTTATTAAAAGTTTAGAGCATCACATAATTTACCACGGAAAAATATGTGTGTAATCCTAAGGGAGGCTCCACATTATGTACTTTCTTCTGGCATTATATAATAATGATATTTTCACTACTGACATTCACACAAACATGGCAAAGCTCAGGGGTCCTTGACCTTGGAACTACACGAGAGGAATCTTAATTGTCAAAGATGATTTTAATTACATCCACAAAAGACAATGTTGTGCAATAATACGGCATGGATAGGCCAACAGAGAGGAAGCAGTGCTCATTTGAACCAAGTTGCTGACTGCAATTATGCACAATTTAAAATGTGTTAGTAGCAACTAATCATACCAAACAAGCATTTCGGTACATGCTGACGAGCAGAGTGAGACTGGTGCTTTCAGAAGCTGCCAGCTTGAAGCTTAGGTAATGTGCCAAATCTTTAGAAACAGTGCATCTGGCATGATGTTCAGCCCGCAGCCAAAAGAATAGCAATTTAGGAAGGGATAACCAAAGGATGGTAAGGGTGCTGCAGTAAAAGACATGGTCGGAATATACAAATGAAGCACAATGTCAAAAATAAAAGGTGGTTAGGATACACCAATAAAGGATGCTATTTAAAATATCAAGTCCAGGGTGTACCCCGCCTACCGCCCGAATGCAGCTGAGATAGGCTCCAGCACCCCCTGCGACCCTGAAAGGGATGAGCGGTAGAAAATGGATGGATGGAACTTTGGATTGACTAATAGAGGATTAGACCTAAAAAAATTTGGAATGGAAGAAAAAAAGATGAGCTCTGAAAGAGGACGTTGAAATTTACCTAAGAAGCAAGTTAGGAAAGACCAATAAGGACAACATCTAAAATATGGATCTAAAACAGGAAGTCATGCTTGGTATGTTGGTTCCTTGGCTCAGTTTTGTAAATAGGAAAGTTTGTATATTGAAGTCCAAAATTTTTGTAAAAGTTTTTACAAGGCTCAATGCAGTACTGCATGGGCTATTCAACTGGCCAAATTGGGCCCGGGAATTACATCATATTGGCCCCCCGAATTCAGCTTAACACTTGGGAGACAAACATCCATCCATCCATCCATCCATCCATTTTCTACCGCTTATTCCCTTCGGAATCGCGTTTTTTCAGCAAATTTTTGCATTTCCCCTCGTTAGCATTGAGGTATTGTGCGGCAGTGTTGTATGTGGGAGACAGGTGGTGTTGCAGACCACCTCCTCTGTTCAGGGATGGTTTTTCAACCTTGACATACCTGTAGATGGCTTTCTCACTCTTTCGTACCATCCGTCCTTTCTGTACAGAATCTGTAAATTTTTGCTGACAAAGACTTTGTTGTCAAAGGAATGCTGTTTTTCCCCTGAGGTGCAGGTAGACAGCAGAGTCTTGGCCTCAAGAGTTTTCCCGTCTATGCTGTACCATGCGTCGGCTTAGTGGTTGTTTTGTTTCCCCAATATATGAATCAGTGTTCATCATTACACTGGATTATTTTGGACTGGTAGTAGTCGATCCACTGCGATCGTTCTGCCACACAATACCTCAATGCTAACAAAGCTAAATTACACTTCAACGACTGTTGTTAGCTTTGACACTAGGATTGTCTTGTTTGCATCAAAACAGTTTTCTCATTACGATAGGGCAAAACCATCCTTGCACAGGCACTCCCTCCTGGTTTTGGAGTATAAATATTTGGGGTTTTGGCAACAGCTGCGAGACAACAGGTGACCAATCTAAGTCTAATACTAGAGCTGAGCAATCTAAGTCTAAGACTAGATCTGACCAATCTAAGTGTATGAGCATGAACTGAGACAAACCCAACAGTCCAGTTGCGATCAATTGAATGCCCTGAGATTAATATGTAACTATGGTGTTGCTGTAGCTTTTTGGTCATTTGTTCAACTTCTTTAGTCCCTTTTAGGTATTGTCTGTTTAATCAAACAGGCTAGTCACCTGGTGGCCTGTGAGTTCAGTTCCAAAAATATGCGAGAGACTCACATTTTGCATGAGATTCTTATCAATCAATCAATCAAAGTTTACTTATATAGCCCTTAATCACAAATGTCCCAAAGGGCTGCACAAGCCACAACGACATCCTTGGCTCAGATCCCACATCAGGGCAAGAAAAAACTCAACGCAATGGGAACAACCAGAAACCTTGGAAGGGACCGCAGATGTGGGGACCGGTGCAATGGATGTCGAGTGGATACAGTTAATAATGTGAGAGTCCAGTCCATAGCGGAAACAGCAGGGGATCCCTTCCATGGAAACACATCGGGGCGCAGAGATATCACCAACTGATGCAAAAGGAGTGGTTCATCCCGGGTCTCGACTTTATAATGTGATCCCCTGCTGTTCTCCATTGGGAGAACAGCAGGGGATCATCTTGAATGGAGACAAGTCAGCACCAAAAGAGACGTCACCAACTGATGCACAGAAAAGTGGTCCATCCTGGGTCCAGACTTTGAACAGCAAGCGCTTCATCTGTGGTCACCTGATAACCTCTCCCTCTTCAACCACTAGAATTCTGTCATAGAGACTTTGAGAGAGAACTCTGAATGGCTTTTTCGCAGAAGGTCCTTAAAAACAGCAGAGCGCTCCTGTAACTTTGACAAAATAAATAGACCAAACTCAAATGTCTACCGGAATATACAAAATAAGAATAATAGTGAAGGGAGAAGTACTGCCCCCACCTCCCCAGGCCTGAGCTTTCTGGAAATTATACTTTCTCTGAACTCTTATTAAGCTACCAAAAATTAAAGGTAAAGGTTAAAAAAACAACTTTAAAAGCACAAAATAAAATGTAGCAATTAGCACAGTAGCTAACAACATGACTGTTCTACTGTCGGAGATAGATAAGTCTGCCCACAATTAGGGATGGGAATTGATCAGATTTGTCTGGTTCCGATTGGCTTTTTGAGTTTTTCCTTGCCCAGATGTGGGTTCAGAAGAGGGGATGTTGCTGTGGTTTGTGAAACCCTTTTGAGGCACTTGTGATTAAGGGCTATACAAATTAACCTTGATTGACTGATTGATTGATTGATGCCACTTTCGATTCCGCTTTATGATTCGGTTCTTTATCGGTTCTCTTATTAATTCTTATTTGGAAAAAAGAGAACAAAGGGAGGGGCCTACAGTGAGGTCTTAAGAGGTGCATGCGTAGTAGCACAGAAAAAAAAATACCTTTTTTGAAAATATAGGAGGTAAATATTCTTCTCTAGAATTTAACAAAACATATGTGGAAATTACACAATAATTTAGTAACATGTGATATGCAAAGTGAGATATGTCAAGCCTTTATTTATTATCATTTTGATGATTACAGCTTACAGGTTTATGAAAACCTTGAGTTGAAAATCTCCGAAAATGTGGGGTTTCAAAAAGTGTAATCCATGATCATCAACATTACGAGAAATAAAGGCTCTCACTTTGCATGTAATGAGTTAATATCACATATTAGTTTCACATTTGAACTTGAATTGCTGACATGAATGGACTTTTACACAATATTAAACCTTTTTAATTTAATCTGTATTATATGATGACTGAGTGAAAATATGGTTAGGGGAAAACATGCAGGGCAGCATGGTGATACAGGGTTTAGTGTATGTGCCTCACAATGAAAAGGTTTGAGGTTTTTCTGTGTGAAGTTTGCATGTCCTCTCCGTGACTGTGTGGGTTCCCTCCGGGTACTTCGGCTTCCTCCCACCTCCAAAAACATGCACCTGGGGATAGGTTGATTGGCAACACTAAATTGGCCCTCGTGTGTGTGAATATATATATATATATATATATATATATATATATATATATATATATATATATATATATATATATATATATATATGCAGTCATGATCAAAAGTTTACATACACTTGTAAAGAACATAATGCAGTGGTTCTTATTATATATATATATATATATATATATATATATATATATATATATATATATATATATATATATATATATATATGCAGTCATGATCAAAAGTTTACATACACTTGTAAAGAACATAATGCAGTGGTTCTTAACCTTGTTGGAGGTACCGAACCCCACCAGTTTCATATGCGCATTCACCGAACCCTTCTTTAGTGAAAAATAAAATGTTGTTTTTTTTTCAAATTCAATGCAAAGTTATACGTTTTTGGTAACACTTTAGTATGGGGAACATATTCTAAGTAACAAAGACTTAATTTAGAGTTATTTGGACACTAGGGGAACATATTCTAAGTAATAAAGACTTAATTTAGAGTTATTTGGTTAGGGTTAGGGTCAGGGTTAGAGGGTTAGGGCCAGGGTTAAAGGGTTAGGGTTATAATAAGGCCATGCAGAATAAGGTATTAATAAGTACTTAATAATGACTAGTTAAGAGCCAATATGTTACTAATTTGCATGTTAATAAGCAACTAATTAATGGTGAATATGTTCCCCATACTAAAGTGTTACCATGTGTTTTTACTGAAGCATAAAATGAACCGTGCAGGAACATCACCTTGTTCAAAGAACAAAACCAACACAGTGCATAAACTCACAACAAATTACACACCTGCAAACCAGTCAGCTGTTGCCTTATCCGTAATACGCCGATAGGGAGAAGTTTTTATTTACACGATGAGTCGGGTGTGTTTTGACCTCCGCCGAACCCCTGAGGCCGACTCACTGAACCCCCAAGGTTCGATCGAACCCAGGTTAAGAACATACTTGCCAACCTTGAGACCTCCGATTTCGGGAGGTGGGGGGTGGGGTGGGCGTGGTCGGGGGTGGGGCGTGGGGCGTGGTTGGGGTAGGGGCGTGGTTAAGAGGGGAGGAGTATATTTACAGCTAGAATTCACCAAGTCAAGTATTTCATATATATATATATATATATATATACACACACAGGTAAAAGCCAGTAAATTAGAATATTTTGAAAAACTTGATTTATTTCAGTAATTGCATTCAAAAGGTGTAACTTGTACATTATATTTATTCATTGCACACAGACTGATGCATTCAAATGTTTATTTCATTTAATTTTGATGATTTGAAGTGGCAACAAATGAAAATCCAAAATTCCGTGTGTCACAAAATTAGAATATTACTTAAGGCTAATACAAAAAAGGGATTTTTAGAAATGTTGGCCAACTGAAAAGTATGAAAATGAAAAATATGAGCATGTACAATACTCAATACTTGGTTGGAGCTCCTTTTGCCTCAATTACTGCGTTAATGCGGCGTGGCATGGAGTCGATGAGTTTCTGGCACTGCTCAGGTGTTATGAGAGCCCAGGTTGCTCTGATAGTGGCCTTCAACTCTTCTGCGTTTTTGGGTCTGGCATTCTGCATCTTCCTTTTCACAATACCCCACAGATTTTCTATGGGGCTAAGGTCAGGGGAGTTGGCAGGCCAATTTAGAACAGAAATACCATGGTCCGTAAACCAGGCACGGGTAGATTTTGCGCTGTGTGCAGGCGCCAAGTCCTGTTGGAACTTGAAATCTCCATCTCCATAGAGCAGGTCAGCAGCAGGAAGCATGAAGTGCTCTAAAACTTGCTGGTAGACGGCCGCGTTGACCCTGGATCTCAGGAAACAGAGTGGACCGACACCAGCAGATGACATGGCACCCCAAACCATCACCCAACCATGCAAATTTTGCATTTCCTTTGGAAATCGAGGTCCCAGAGTCTGGAGGAAGACAGGAGAGGCACAGGATCCACGTTGCCTGAAGTCTAGTGTAAAGTTTCCACCATCAGTGATGGTTTGGGGTGCCATGTCATCTGCTGGTGTCGGTCCACTCTGTTTCCTGAGATCCAGGGTCAACGCAGCCGTGTACCAGCAAGTTTTAGAGCACTTCATGCTTCCTGCTGCTGACCTGCTCTATGGAGATGGAGATTTCAAGTTCCAACAGGACTTGGCGCCTGCACACAGCGCAAAATCTACCCGTGCCTGGTTTACGGACCATGGTATTTCTGTTCTAAATTGGCCCGCCAACTCCCCTGACCTAAGCCCCATAGAAAATCTGTGGGGTATTGTGAAAAGGAAGATGCAGAATGCCAGACCCAAAAACGCAGAAGAGTTGAAGGCCACTATCAGAGCAACCTGGGCTCTCATAACACCTGAGCAGTGCCAGAAACTCATCGACTCCATGCCACGCCGCATTAACGCAGTAATTGAGGCAAAAGGAGCTCCAACCAAGTATTGAGTATTGTACATGCTCATATTTTTCATTTTCATACTTTTCAGTTGGCCAACATTTCTAAAAATCCCTTTTTTGTATTAGCCTTAAGTAATATTCTAATTTTGTGACACACGGAATTTTGGATTTTCATTTGTTGCCACTTCAAATCATCAAAATTAAATGAAATAAACATTTGAATGCATCAGTCTGTGTGCAATGAATAAATATAATGTACAAGTTACACCTTTTGAATGCAATTACTGAAATAAATCAAGTTTTTCAAAATATTCTAATTTACTGGCTTTTACCTGTATATATATATATATATATATATAAGAAATACTTGACTTTCAGTGAATTCTAGCTATATATATATATATATATATATATATATGTATTTATTTTATTATATATATGTATATATAAATAAAAAAAATACTTGAATTTCAGTGTTCATTTATTTACACATATACACACACATAACACTCATCTACTCATTGTTGAGTTAAGGGTTGAATTGGCCATCCTTGTTCTATTCTCTGTCACTATTTTTCTAACCATGCTGAACACCCTCTCTGATGATGCATTGATGCGTGGCACGCACAAAAGTGCTTTCATCAAATGCATTAGTCTGGAATCTTCCATCTCTCCCTAGCATGGCCCAAAACCGGTCAATCTTTGCTTCCCGAGGAAGATCTTCGGTGCCAAGCACTTGGTAGTCCACTACTTCTTCCCGGAGGCTATCCAGGTACAATCGCAGCTACGGCTTGGAACTTACAAGCTGTTATGAGAGTAGCGTATGTGTGTGTGTGTGTGGCCCTTTAATAGGTGAGCATGTGAGGTGAGTGACGAGTGAGTGTGTGGGCGAGAGAAGAGAGGGCGCGGTAGCGTGAGTGCGGGCGGGGACTAGTTTGTTTTGTGTTGGATTGGCTGTGTGCAAGCAATCAATAAAGCAAGATTTGCAACTAATCGCCGGACTCAGGCAGGAAAGGTGCAACAAAGCGTATTTCTTCATCTTACTCGTCGTCGGCATCGCCATGGCTGTATCTTCCTCGTTCTTCTGCTTCGTCTCCTTGTTGTGTGCGCAGTTTTGCACTGCACTCTCTAAAAGCCGGGAGGGTTGGCAAGTATGGTTAAGAACCACTGACATAATGTCATGGCTGTCTTGAGTTTCCAATAATTTGTACAAATCTTATTTTTTTGTGATAGAGTGATTGGAGCACATACTTGTTTGTCACAAAAACATTCATGAAGTTTGGTATACTTTTATGAATTTATTATGGGTCTATTGAAAATGTGTCCAAATCTGCTGGGTCAAAAGTATACATACAGCATCTGACATCACATGGACAAAGATAAGACCTTCTGGAGGAAAGTTCTGTGGTACATACAATTACATACATATATAAAAATACATACATATACAGTTTATATATATATATATATATATATATATATATATATATGTCTTAATTAGATTATTCAAAAAATAGTGCTCGATACCGTGGTAGAGTGCAATATATGTATGTGTGGGAAAAAAATCACAAGACTACTTCATCTCTCCAGGCCTGTTTCATGAGGGGTTCCCTCAATCTCAAGTAGTCTTGTGATTTTTTCCCCACACATACACATACATATATATATATATATATATATATATATATATATATATATATATATATATATATATATATATATATATATATATATATATATGCATGTACATATACATATGTACGTATACATACATACATACATACATATATATATATATATGCATGCTTTAGAGCCCTTGCTTGGAAAGAAAATTATGTTTGCCTGGGTGCCCTTCCAACTTGCCTTGGTACCTTATAATATGAGCCCTCTATTAAGGCAACAAAGTTAAAATTGGAGGTCATTTCAATTGAACAAACAATAATTCTAACTTCAGATTCAGATCCAAACAATAGTGCTAACTTTGTAGGTGGTGTTAGTACCAGTTTTGCTCGCGTTACTGCTGCTGGGGGGAGATCGGAGCGGTTCAAAAACGCGACTTTCATTCGTAGTTATTGCATGCTGTGTGTTCAAATGTTTCAGCATATTGCTCGTATGTTCTCCTTTTCATGAAATAGCAACCTTGCAATTATTACAAGTTGCGCTGTTGCAATCTTTTCTTTTAAATATAGCCAAACTTTGAATTGTTTCTGTGGATTTTAAGCAGTAGGCATTATAATGCCTACTGTCATTATAATGCACTATAATTAGTAGAAAACTGATTGTTAGTATTAGGGCCACAATATAAAAGAAAAGAAAGAAAGAGTCAGATTGAGGGGAACAAATGTACCAAATCTTCCATCCATCCATTTTCTACCGCTTATTCCCTTCGGGGTCGCGGGGGGTGCTGGAGCCTATCTCAGCTACAATCGGGCGGAAGGCGGGGTACACCCTGGACAAGTCGCCACCTCATCGCAGGGCCAACACAAGATAGACAGACAACATTCACACTCACATTCACACACTAGGGCCAATTTAGTGTTGCCAATCAACCTATTCCCAGGTGCATGTCTTTGAAGGTGGGAGGAAGCCGGAGTACCCGGAGGGAACCCACGTAGTCACGGGGAGAACATGCAAACTCCACACAGAAATATCCCGAGGCCGGGATTGAACTCACGACTACTCAGGACCTTCGTATTGTGAGGCAGACGCACTAACCCCTCTTCCACCGTGCTGCCCTGTACCAAATCAATCAATCAAAAATGTAATCAATAACATCGCAACATCTGTGGCCTGGGTCCCATGTTGCTGTCTGAGGTCACTACGCATGTTGTGTAATGACGTTATTCCCGCCAACTACTAAAACTATTTGTATATTCTTTTACTTTGGAATTCATGTAAGATGTGATCCTAGGTTTTGATCTTTTTAATAATTATTGCTGTCACTACCCATTAATCACAAGACCTTAATGAGACCGCAAACCCACGGCTGAAAGATATAAGGCACTTCTTTTATCTGGATGCTTTCGCATGATTAATGACGGTGCCGATATTTAACTTGACAGGGGATATTTGACTGCACCGGTGATGACAGGTGTACATGTTGGGCATGTGCCTTGAGCCTCGCAGGTCAAACAAGCAGCAAGGTGGAAATAAACAAAGCTGATGTTGAAAGAAAAGCTTTTGCTGCATCAAATTTGGCTGGCTAAGATGGACGACATTGCTGGTGCAAAATATGACTTAAAGGGGAACTTTACTTTTGTTTTTTGGCCTATGGTTCACAATCATTATGAGAGACAAAAACATGTCTTTTTTGGGGGGGATTTTAAAGATAATTTAAAAAAAAACCTTGAAAGATGCAGGTAATGAGAGTCACTGTTGTAGCCTTGAAAGCAACTTCAAAACCCTCCATCAACGTTATATATACACACTGCAAGTATATATATAATGTAGTAACAGACACCTTCATAACATTATGTAATATGCTTTATATGCACACTGCAAGTACATATATAATGTAGAAACAGACACCTTCATAAAAATATGTAAAATATAGACACTGCATGTATATACATATAATGTACAGTGTTGGCGCTAGGAATTTTCCAAATGGGGTCCCAGGACCCCATTAGGAAAATTCCTAGCGCAGATCTTCAGATCTATCCGTCAATTGTAAGTTGTTATTTTTGTAATTTTTAGTTTTTGTTTGTTTTCTGCCCTTTTTGTCAAAGAAAACTATATTTCTTTATGGCAAACAAACAAAATATGCAAAATCTTCCACAAAAATATTTTTCTAAGTGGAATATTTGATGTGAAGTAATCGGAGACTTGGATAGGTCAATAATTCATAAAAACATACATTTTGATTCAATATTATGTTTTGAGCAATGACAGTTTTAAAGAAAAAAAAAGAGCTTTGTTTCATTAGTCAACATTGCAACTTTTTCTAAATTACATTTCAACTGTAAGCTTTTTGATTCCACTTTAGTTATGGTTTCGTTTATTTTATAGTATTTTTAGAATGTGCTGTGGGCCTTTACAAAATTAGCAGCGGGCTGCAAATGGCCTCCGGGCCACACTTTTGACATCAGTGCTGCAGATAATAAAAATGTAATCTGATAAGTCTATTGATTGAGCTAAGATAGGCTCCGGCACCCCCACGACCCCAATAGGGACAAGCGGTACAAAATGGATTCAGTACCCCCCTATGTGGATTCAGTACCCCCCTATGCAACTGGCTGCTTGACTTCCTCACAGACAGACCCCAATCTGTGAGAGTGGGCAACAACACCCCCAGTGCCATCTCCCTGAGCACCGGCTCCCCCCAGGGCTGCGTCCTGAGTCCGCTGCTGTTCACATTGATGACCCATGACTGCTGCGCCAGGTCCACTACCAACCACATTGTGAAGTATGCGGACGACACGACAGTAGTGGGCCTCATCCGTGACAACAATGACATGGACTACAGGAAGGAGGTGAAACATCTGGTTGACTGGTGCAGAACCAACAACCTGGTCCTGAATGTCAACAAGACCAAGGAGATCATCGTTGACTTCAGGAAGCACCAGTCCAGCCACGCTCCACTCTACATCAACGGCACAGCAGTGGAGATAGTAAGCAGCACCAAGTTCCTGGGGGTGCATATAACTGACAATATAACCTGGTCCCTACACACCGGAGCTCTTCTAAAAAGAGCTCAGCAGCGCATGCACTTTTTGCGTCGGATGAAAAGAGCACAGCTCCCTCCCCCCATTCTCACCACATTCTACAGAGGCACTATAGAGAGCCTGCTGACCAACAGCATCTCTGTCTGGACTGGAGCCTGCAATGCCTCAGACTGGAAGTCTCTCCAGAGAGTGGTGAGGACGGCGGAAAAGATCATCAGGACTCCTCTTCCTCCTATCCAGGAGATCGCAAAAAGCCGCTGCCTGACAAGGGCTCAGAAAATCTGCAAAGACTCCTCCCAAGGACTGTTTTCACTGCTGGACTCTAGAAAAAGGTTCCGCAGCCTCCGAAGCAGAACCTCCAGGTTCTGTGACAGCTTCTTCCCTAAAGCCGTAAAACTCTTGAACGCATCATAATTAAATTATCCCCTCAACTCCCCCCAAAATGGATTAACTCGCTGGAATAAAAAAGACAATATAACATACATCCATAAATGTGGACGCATGTGAAAAAGTGCAATATATTTATCTTTACAGTAATCTATTTATTTATTTATATATATGTATATATATTTATTTATTTTATATATATATTTATATATTATTTATGTATTTTTATTTATTTATATATGCACCTTATTGCTTATTTATCCTGCACTACCATGAGCTTATGTAACGAAATTTCATTCTTATCTGTGCTGTAAAGTTCAAATTTGAATGACAATAAAAAGGAAGTCTAAGTCTAAGTCTAATGGATGGAAGTCTATCAATTAAAAGCAGAGCCTGACGACGCATGCACATTTATTATAACGCACAGTCAGCATCTCTGCTTCAGTAAACAATGACGGTGATGACGTCACTGTCAGCGAAGCGAGCGACACTTGCTAACTTATCAGCCACTTCTCCAAGAGACTCCTTTTGAACACTCCTCGCACATTAACACATAAAAAGGCAAACAATTACCCCGTTTTTTGACCTGCAAAGTATGTTTTTGAGGTGGAGGAGTCTGGTCGGGTGCTGGTTAGCTTGAAGCTAACAGCTAGCCTGTGTCCATCCTCGAATGATGTCGCTTCAGAGGGAGATAAAAGTGAAGTTTCCATAGACTCACAAGACTAAAACAAGTCATTTACTGGAGCCATGGCACAGGATGAAGTTTAAAAGGTAGTCTTTACACTCACCTTAGTGTTTACCATGAAGTATTTATTTTGACAGCCCCTCGCGGTAAAGTTGTCCAGGTGCAAACCGAGGCAGTATTTGTCATTGATAAAACTTTTGGCGAATCAAAATTTACGACCAATAAAAACGCAATAAACGGGGACGGAAATTTGATCCAGCAAATATAAACAAAACACTGGCGGAAAGCGATAATCGATCAAATTAAAAAAAAAACAAGCAAACCGGGCAGTAAAAAAAAATACAAAAATCCGCGTCCAGGGGACGCGCGTTCTTCTGGAATTGCGCATCCTTTCTGATTTCAATGCGCAAAAAGACACAAAAAGTGTGTTAACGCCAACACTGAAGTAACATACACCTTCATAACAATATGTAATATGTACAATATACACACTGCAATAATATATATAATGTAGTAATAGACACCTTCATAACAATATGTAATATGTACAATATACACACTGCAAGTATATATATAATGTAGTAACAAACATCTTCATAACAATATGTAATATGTACAATATACACACTGCAAGTATATATATAATGTAGTAACAAACATCTTCATAACAATATGTAATATGTACAATACACACACTGCAAGAAATGTATAATGTAGTAACGGACATCTTTATAACAATATGTAATGTTTTATATACACACTGCAAGTATATATATAATGTAGTAACAGACACCATCATAACAATATGTTCACTATTTACCGTATTTTAAACATTTTAATCATTGCCCAAACTAATTATTCGGCGCATTTATTTTTGTTTCCTGCGATGAGGTGGCGACTTGTCCATGGTGTACCCCGCCTTACGCCCGTGTGCAGCTGAGATAGGCTCCAGCACCCCCTGCGACCCCGAAAGGGACAAGCGGTAGAAAATGGATGGATGGATGGATTTATTTCCCTATCCATAGCAGTGCACAGCTGACTTCCAGTGTGTTCCTATATATTCTGGATACAAAACGCTTGTGTGTGTTCTAATCATTGGATAACAAACAACAAATACGACTATTTTTGGAGCAGACGGAAGCCAATATAGTGCAGTGAAATCGACTCGAAGCTGCAAATGTGGAATTTGGAGACAAGCTATTTCGACATAAATGAATTGCATACCCAAAATCAAAAGGAAACATTCAGATGAACAACTGTTCATCAAGTGAGTCACTTTAATATTGATCATGACACACGCAGCACGTCATGTGTGTTATTACAACTACAGTACATACACTGTCTGGCTAGTTGTGTACAAACAAAACATGAAATAATATTTTACAGATACTGTAATATGATTATTCATGTTTTTCAGTCAGTACAGATTGGCGTTCTATCACAGTGTAGGGTATTACAAATTCAAACACGTTTAATCTTGTTGTAGAAGCTAGCTTATCTCTTTCCGTAGTTAGCTTTTACGGCTAATACCCTAGCATTTTAATTACAGCAAGGTGGTCTTGCCGCTGGGCCTTAGGTCTGTTGCACCTCCACCGGTGCCTGTGGTGGACTGTGCATGGCAGGGACGTCCTCTTCACTGAGGCAGGCCTAAACCTGACCGCATACTCTTACAATAACAATGTTGCTACAGTTTGGTTATTATACAGGTTACAGAACATAAATAAAGCATCGCTGACAGTTTTCGAATGCATTTTTAAAGTGCTTTAGAGGTAGAACTGATTGCTCCCATTATTTACATTGCTCCCCACCTAGAATGTTAGAATGCAAAAAAACTTGTCTTCTTGTCCCTCATAATTATGGTGAACGATAGGCACAATTCCAAAAAAAAGTGCAGTTCCCCTTTAAGTCGGTGAAGGCCTGATTATCAACTTATTCAAGGTTAGGTCACTGCGTTGTTTTTTCCCCGATTTTTTTGCAGCCTTCTTTCTCCACAGCAATCGCCTTTAAAAATTAAATTTCAATTTCACGCAACGTCAATCAGCTCATTCGTGTGTGCGTGACAATCAGACTGAGTAAATAGAGTCACCGAGAGGGAAGGGAAGAGCAAGCGACACAACCAGTAATGGCAGGTGTCCACTCTTTGGACACATGATTATGACACAACACAAGCGTGCAAATGAGGTCTATTAGTGTGGCGAGGCTCTTTGGTATTAAAGGAACAAAGAAGACATTGTACGCCTGGTTGTCATGACGCCAAACAACAGGACCTCTACGCCAGCGAAGACTCAACTTAATTGGAGACTTGTCTGACAGTGAAGGTGCGGATGGGGTGAAAAGGGCGCTTAAAAAAGGGAGTGAATGAAGCATCAAGAGGGAACGCCAGCAGGCATGGTCAGAGGGGTCATTCGTTACTTATTCTATTTTGAGAAGCCCCTTCATCACCTTTCGCACACCTGGACTGTGAACTTTCTGTCAAATTGCACTGTGGTGTAATTATGTCAGGCTGCTTGAGAAAATATCTCACCATAGCTCCTTTTACACAGAAACTTTTCTACCATTAGGTTTGTTTTTACCTGGGTCAAGTTAGCGTTAGAATCAGCTGGTTGAGTCTGGAGCATTAGCATTAGGTTGGCTTACTGATGGCTATGAAACAATAACGATATATATCACAAAATAACTTTTTCTCGATAGTAATATTAGACAATTCTAACAGCAGTTATTTGTCTACGTTCTAAAAGACCTATGTAAGACTGGCCTGCTAAAGACAACCGCAGCACTCAGCGCCATGCAGCACAAAGATCATATATAGCCGAGGTGGAAAAGAGGTCTCACTCTGTCATGACACTCGGTGGAGTGAAGTGTGCAGACCTGGGCCAGGATTTGGTAAGTCAATTACTCCAACGATAGACGAAAATGAACTCAATAACTTTGTCTTGCCATGTGTTACGGGCTGCAAGAGGGTTCACTCTGCATCGCTTTCAGCAGCTGCGGCCGTTTGTACTACATGCACTTGAAAGGTAATATTGATAACCGCGGTACGGTTAGTATTCCATCCATCCATCCATCCATTTTCTACCGCTTGTCCCTTTTTTTGGGGTCGTGGGGGGTGCTGGAGCCTATCTCAGCTGCCGTATTAAATCAAAATGATCAAAAGACTGTGATTGATAACTACACATTGATAAAATTATGGACCGACTAGCGTTAGCTTGCAAGCAAGCTTAAATACTAACATGAAAACAGTATTTCCCCATTAAGAAACGTCCTACATACACATTGCTGTCTCAATATATATAGTCTATATTTCCAATCGGAACAAAGTTAGAGAATGTTGTTTTAATCGCCAGTGTTTGCCGGACAAAATGAAACAAACACTTAAAGTAAATAACTTCATGTTTTGTTGTTCGATAAGGTTTAAAACACGAGGTCATTGTAATATGCAAATTATTGTTTACTTTGCTTGCTTATGTGCGTGCACGCTTCATGCATGTATGTGTACCAGGCAGTCTTCCACCCGTGTAATGTACACAATAACAAACGCGGCGGCAGCGGCGATGACCAAGAAGAACGCGGAGTTGGAATATAATTACAACATTTTATGTACATATTTATATACAGATTTGAACAATTAGTGATTCACTGAAATATATTTATTAATTGTGGTTCTTACAAAAAATATATCTTATAAAATATAAAAGCTAAAATGTCTCTTAAAGCTCTGCCCCTTTAATTAGTGAATACTAAATAATTTAACTTTAGCCTACTACTCCAACCATATTATTTACCAGCAACATGAAGTGAAACAGAGGCAGAGGTGTCCTGCCACAGTCAGTCAACCTCCTCCTCCTCCTCCTCCTCCTCCTGCTGCTGCTGAACAGGTCGCACCTGTGGTCCGAACTGTAGGCCTACCTCCTCTCCAAGTCGAGCCCTTTTCGGCCGTTGAAAATATTTTTCTATACTCATCTGTGTGAAGGAGTGAACATCCAACATTAGAATTTATTACTAACGAGCAGAACCGCTCTATGTACAGTGCCGTCTAACCTTAAGCGGCAGCAGCTCAACACATGCAGGGTTCAACGTTAAGGTTTTTTTCTACTTGCCTGACTTCTCAAATCTACTTGCCCCAATATTTGTACTTGTCCTGCCTAGGTTTTTTTCTGGCTGTGTAGTGCTCATGGCTTATATCTTAATAGAATCCTTCCCGTTGACTATTTACAACACTACACAGTATTTATTATTATTATTATTGTTATTATCTATAATTGCATTTAAATGGCATTGCATACATGTAAAATTAAATGCTATTTCACATTATTTGACCAGTAGCAGTTACACTCATCTGAACAGGTCAGCCACCTGTTTAAAGCCCAATCACAGTTGAAATCTTGAAATGAACGGTCTTTAATGGCCAAAACATTAACCTGGACAACATTTTAACAGCTGGTTGGCTCAGATTTTATTATTGTCATTGCATTCACATGCTGCAGTGGACAGTGGACAATTTAGCTTCAGTCCATGTGTGTTTATTGACAACATGGTTATAACCTGGACACGTTAGCTCGTCGGTATTGTAACACGTGACTGTTACTACGAGCGTCTGCCCCGGGCCACGAGTCAAACAGCGGCGGTGTTAATGAAGCAGCGTCAGGCTGCTCACCGTCAGTGAAATGCTCGGGGAAATCACGGATTAACGTTAAATATATGACGAGCCGCGAGCGATGCAGCTATAACCTATCTACTAGTGATGGGTTGATGAGGCGTCATGAAGCGTTTTGACACATTGCAAAACTGTATTGATACTGTGTCGATACTGTGTCACTAAATAATGACATCTGCTGGACATTAAAAATCCCTACAGGCAACCTATGGACCGACTCAACTGACACTGATTTTATGACCTAGTACAGTGGTTCTCAAATGGGGGTACTTGAAGGTATGCCAAGGGGTACGTGAGATTTTTAAAAAATATTCTAAAAATAGCAACAATTCAAAAATCCTTTATATATTTATTGAATAATACTTCAACAAAATATGAATGTAAGTTCATAAACTCAGTGAAGCACAAGCTCAGGTTTGTCACTAAAATGTCTGTCAAAAAGAACTGTGAAAAGAAATGTAACTATGCAATATTCAGTGTTGACAGCTAGATTTTTTGTGGACATGTTCCATAAATATTGATGTTAAAGATTTATTTTTTTTGTGAAGAAATGTTTAGAATTAAGTTCATGAATCCAGATGGATCTCTAATACAATCCCCAAAGAGGGCACTTTAAGTTGATTATTACTTCTAGGTGTAGAAATCTTTATTTATAATTGAATCACTTGTTTATTTTTCAACAAGTTTTTAGTTATTTTTATATCTTTTTTTTCCAAATAGTTTAAGAAAGACCACTACAAATGAGCAATATTTTGCACTGTTATACAATTTAATAAATCAGAAACTGATGACATAGTGCTGTATTTTACTTCTTTATCTTTTTTTTTTTCAACCAAACCAAAAATGCTTTGCTCTGATTAGGGGGTACTTGAATTAAAAAAAAAATCACAGGGGGTACATTGCTGAAAAAAGGTTGAGAACCACTGACCTAGTATATACAATAATATAAACCAAGTCATTGTATTTCATTTAGGATTATTTCATAACTTCATTTAAATAAAAATATATTTTTTGTCTTTTTTAGATACAGTCAAATAATGTGAACATGTATCATAACATGGAAATCTAAGAGAACGTGTTGTGAATGAGGATGCTTGTGGACCTGGAAATTATTATTTATTTATTTTTACACATTTTTATTAAAAAAAAAAACAGTTTTTCCAACGTATTCAATTTTAGACGCTTTCTCTTCTTAGTTATTATTTCTCCGGCTGTAGAAAAGAGCCGCTCACAGGCCATAGAGGAGGCGTCAGTGCGACACAGTTCGCGTATCGGTCACGTGACCAAACAGCTCATGATCGGTCACGTGACTTTCTAAAAGCGGTACGCGCACCGACACAGGGTTTCGCTCTATGAGCTCGACGCATGCGCCGATGCATCGGTGTTGCCGGACCCATCACTACTATCTACCTATAACACCTGTAAAAATGAAGCAATGCTACCACGCTAGCAAGCGTTAGCTAGCCGGCTATGAGCCACCAAGCTGCTAACTGTCGCCAAAAGGCACCATTTAAGTTTTTTTCCCCATGGCATCCTGGATCAAGGCTTTCAGCAGCTTTTGGACGTTTGAGGTAGAAACGTAGGAAGCGCCATCATTATGAAAAGTAGCCGGCGAGTATTTTGATTTCGTCCGTCCGTCCGTCCGTCCCTCTTCTTCTTCTTCTTCTGGCCCAGCAGGTGAATTAAGTGCTATTGCATAGTGCATAGTAGGCTACCGCCACCTACTGCACCTGAGGTGTAACTACAAGCAACATTCACAGACAGTCCCATTGCTTTTATGAGCGGTCGACCGAGTCAAAAGCCGAAAAATCCATTTGTGGCGGACGTAATTCTTTCGTGGCGGGCTGCCACAAATAAATGAATGTGTGGGAAACACTGATATATAAATAATATATTAAAAAATATATATAAATAAATATATATAAATATATATAAATAAATAAATAGATGACTGTACAGATAAATATATTGCACTTTTTCACATGCGTCCACGTTTATGGATGTATGTTATATTGTCTTTTTTATTCCAGCGAGTTAATCCATTTTGGGGGGAGTTGAGGGGATAATTTAATTATGATGCGTTCAAGAGTCTTACGGCCTGAGGGAAGAAGCTGTTACAGAACCTGGAGGTTCTGCTTCGGAGGCTGCAGAACCTTTTTCTAGAGTCCAGCAGTGAAAACAGTCCTTGGTGGGGGTGGGAGGAGTCTTTGCAGATTTTCTGAGCCCTGGTCAGGCAGCGGCTTTTTGCGATCTCCTGGATAGGAGGAAGAGGAGTCCTGATGATCTTTTATGATCTTTTCCGCCGTCCTCACCACTCTCTGGAGAGACTTCCAGTCAGGCATTGCAGGCTCCAGTCCAGACAGAGATGCTGTTGGTCAGCAGGCTCTCTATAGTGCCTCTGTAGAATGTGCTGAGAATGGGGGGAGGGAGCTCTGCTCTTTTAATCCGACGCAAAAAGTGCATGCGCTGCTGAGCTCTTTTTACAAGATCTCCGGTGTGTAGGGACCAGGTTATATTGTCAGTTATCTGCACCCCCAGGAACTTGGTGCTGCTTACTTTCTCCACCGCTGTGCCGTTGATGAAGAGTGGAGCGTGGCTGGACTGGTGCTTCCTGAAGTCAACAATGATCTCCTTGGTCTTGTTGACATTCAGGACCAGCTAACCACCAGCTAGCACCCCTGAATGTAAACAAATGCCATGGGTGGATCTACACCTGACATCAATTGTAATGATACCAAGTACAAGAGCGTATCTAGTCGATACTACTACGATTAGATCAATATTTTTTATCGTCATAAAATCTTTTTTCCTTTATTTTAAATTCATATTATGTTTATGAACTCAGGAAATACGTCCCTGGACACAGGAGGACTTTGAATATGACCAATGTATGATCCTGTAACTACTTGGTATCAGATCGATTCCTACATTTTTGGTATCATCCAAAACTAACATAAAGTATCCAAACAACAGAAGAATAAGTGATATTACATTTGAACAGAAGTGTATATAGAATATGTTGAAACAGAAAATAACCAGATATTAACAGAAAATGAACAAGTAGATTAAAAATCTATTTTTACAGTTTGTCCCTCATAATGTTGACAAAATAACAGAATGACACAATATGTTACTACATACGTCAGCAGTTAATTAACAGTCTTTGTTTGTTTACTTACTACTAAAAGAAAAGTTGTCTCACATGTTCACTATTTTATTTAAAGACTAAATTCCAATAAGAAACATATGTTTAATGTACCCTAAGAGTTTTTGTTAAAATAAAGTCAATAATGCCATTTTTGTGGTACCCTTTATTTAAAAAAATATCA
Organism: Nerophis lumbriciformis; assembly: GCF_033978685.3. Lineage (NCBI taxonomy): Eukaryota > Metazoa > Chordata > Actinopteri > Syngnathiformes > Syngnathidae > Nerophis > Nerophis lumbriciformis. The sequence continues at coordinate 39,387,000 of NC_084557.2, forward strand.
AAATATATTTTGGTACCGGTACCAAAATATTGGTATCGGGACAACCCTAGAATGGATTCAAGTTTTTCATCGTCTTATTGGACAAAATACTTTAACCGTGTGAATTATGCCTGACAACAAGCGTTTGGGGCCATGTGTCACATGACTGTTTCAAAAACTGCCTCAGCTGTTGTGCAACTGTTATTCCGTGATGATATGGGATATTTGTAGTCTGTATGCACGCCATGAATGGAGAGAGGGTGGCCTCAGCGGAACGTACCATGCCGCGTAGTGACGCTGGACAAATGCCATTTTAGATGAATTATTCCTGGAGCTGGATGTGTTTGCTCTGCCGGCATGGACCTAAGTCCCTCCTGAAATAGCAGCCGGTGAGGTGATTAGTGGGATGAATCAGAGCAGAAGCACACACCTGCGCCCGCTTTGGTTAGTAGAGGATCTGAGGAAGATGTCATACCGGAACATATTCCATCTCAGAGAGTGTCTTTTTTGTTCAATACTTGTAGTTTAGGATTGTAAACAACAAAAAATAGCTACAGTCACGGTGTGCCAACACGAATCAGTTGAAAATTGGATCGGATAATGTGGCAGGATTTTACCTTGAAATTCACACATTTGATCTAGAACACACTTACAGGGAATAAATTAGCCCCTAAACCAAGAATATTCACTAAATCGTTTTTGGGGTCACATTTCCAAAACGCTAACGACCGGCGGGCCGGACTTCTCCCTTCACTCTTTTGTATATTACGGAGAACCAGCGTCCTCTACAGTAGACATTTAATTTTGGTCTAGTGATTTTGTCAGAGTTACCGCAGGGCTGTTTCTAAAGACATTCTGCACAAATGTGTCTCACAAGTTTTTTGAACTGAACTTGCAAACCACCAGTTAAATAGCCCAAATGATGAAAAAGAGAGGACCTAAAACGAGAAATACCACTTATATAATTAAAGAAGTTGAACAAATGACTACTGACTGCATCTGAAGTAGCAATCAATCAATCAATGTTTACTTATACAGCCCTAAATCACGAGTGTCTCAAAGGGCTGCACAAGCCACAACGACATCCTCGGCTCAGATCCCACATCAGGGCAAGAAAAAACTCAACCCAATGGGATAACAATGAGAAACCTTAGAGGGGACCGCAGATGTGGGGACCCCTACCCTGGGCTACCGGTGCAAGGGACGTTGAATGGATCCAGCATAATATTGTGAGAGTCCAGTCCATATAAAATCTAACATAATAGTGAGAGTCCAGTCCATAGTGGGGCCAGCAGGAGATCATTTTGAGCAGAGACAGGTCAGCAGAGACGTCCCCAACTGATGCACAGATGAGTGGTCCACCCTGGGTCCTGACTTTGGACAGCTAGCGCAACTAGCTGCAACTCACTGGGGTGAGTTTTTCCTTGCTCTTATGTGGGCTTTGTACCGAGGATGTCGTTGTGGCTTGTGCAGCCCTTTGAGACACTTGTGATTTAGGGCTATATAAATAAACATTGATTGATTGATTGATTGATCTGTGGTCACCGAATCTGTGCCCCCCCCCCCCCCCCCCTCCACGAAGGAGAGGGGGCAGAGCATTGATTGATTGAGACTTTTATTAGTAGATTGCACAGTACAGTACATATTCCGTACAATTGACCACTAAATGGTAACACCCGAATAAGTTAATCAATTCATGGTAGCACCCAAAGTACCGTATTCTTTCCAACTATAGAGCGCACCGGTGCATACTATCCCCCCACCCCATATATTAGACGCACCGGACTATAAGCAGATATATACGCTGTGAAATTAGTTATTTACACAGAAATATTTTGTAAATGATTATTTACATGCCTGAATTGTTTTCAAACAGTGTCTGCAACACGGCAGTAAAACGGTTTATCAAACAAAACAGAAGTCATCGTCATGGACCCACTAGCTGCGAAAGCTAGCCTCCAATCAGCTAAACAGACTCAATAACGTTTTGGTGAATTTACTGAGGAATTTGTGAAACTGAAACAATACAGAAACATGCCATTGTAAGTTAATAATACTAACAGAGACATTTGTAAACGTGCTAGCATATCAGCAAGTGTTAACGACACTAGCACGATAACATGTACAAACATGCATGAAAACACTACTCTCAAACGTGACGGTTTAGTAAGTATGAATTGTTTTACATATACAACGTCGCTCGGAGTGATAAATTAAGAAACCATACGAGTTGTGACGCTACGTATGACTAGTAGAAGGAATGGCACTTGTACTAATGGTTCAAGGCACAAAACAGAGGCAAATACTGTAGACAGCGCCTGCAGTGAGCAAACTAAGTTGGACCCATAATACAAACAATAACACACCGTGGGTGTTTTATGAAGACTATTTATTGAACACAACATTATGGCCGTCAGCAAAGAAAAATCCATTAATTAGCAGCACCAATTTATAAACTGCAGGGTTCAAAGCTTAGGAAAAAAGTAGCATAGTATAGTCCAGAAAATACCGTAAACAAGCTACAGCAACACCTTAGTTACATATATCACATTACGGGAAAAAATGTGTAACTGCCACAAGGGAGGGGACTTAAAGGGGTGACTTGAGAAACCTCTGAGTTATGTAAATGAAAAGTTTGGATCCCAATGTTCTGTGTTTGCTAGCAAGGTTCAAGCGTCAATGCAAGGATATGCCAACGTGTTGACAGGGGTCCAAACTCCTCTACACCAGTGTTTTTCAACCACTGTGAGATACAGTCTGGTGTGCCGAGGGAGATTATGTAATTTCACCTAATTGGGTTAAAAATATTCTTTGCAAACCAGTAATTATAATCCGCAAATAATGTGCCGTTGTTGAGTGTCTGTACTGTTTAGGGATCGACAGAGTAACCGTGTAATACTCTTCCATATCAGTAAGTGGCAGCAGGTAACTCATTGCTTTGCAGATGTCAGGAACGACGACGATGGTTTGTCGTGATCACAACATGCAGACGACAGTGGGAGGCAGCGTGCAGGTCAAAGGGTATCTAATGCTTAAACCAAAAATTAAAAAAAAGGTGAGGGCCGCTAAGAAAAGTCACTGAAGCTTAGGGAAGGCTATGCAAAACGAAACTAAAACTGAACTGGCTGCAAAGTAAACAAAAACAGAATGCTGGACGACAGCAAAGACTTACAGCGTGTGGAGCAGAGACAGCGTCCACAAAGTACATCCGTACATGACATGACAATCAACAACGTCCATGCACAAAAAATAATAAAAACAACTTAAATAGACTTGATTGCTAAAACACAGCAGGTGCGGGACATAGCGCTCAAAGGAAGACACGAAACTGCTACAGGAAAAAAAAAAAAACACAACAGGAAAAGTCACTAAAATAGGAGTGTAAGACAAGAACTAAAACACTATACACAGAAAACACCAAAAAACTTCAAATAAGTCATGGCGTGATGTGACAGGTCGTGACAGTACTTTGAGACAAGAGCTATAGTGATGCATGCTTGGTTATGGTTTGAATTCATATCCAACACTTGAGACAAGTGCTGCCGAGTTTCATTTTTTTATGTTTTCTGCCGGTGGTGTGCCTCCGGATTTTTTCAATGAAACAAATGTGCATTGGCTCAAAAAAGGTTAAAAAAAACATTGCTCTACACAACATGAGCACCTAGTGTTTTAAGAATTTTGCTGCAGAAATGTTTGCTTCCCAAGTTTTCTGGGCCGGTTTTGGCCCCTAGTCCGTCAGTTGAATAGCAGTGCCATAAACAGTAGAAAAGGATCTTGCCACTATTGCAAGAAGACATATTGTTCAGGTGTAAGACTTTCTATGGCATGCTTAGCACCGGTGTTGGGACTAACGCGTTACAAAAGTAACGCGTTACTGTAACGCCGTTAGTTTCGGCGGTAACTAGTAATCTAACTCGTTATTTTTTATATTCAGTAACTCAGTTATCGTTACTACATGATGCGTTACTGCGTTATTTTACGTTATTTTTTATGTAGTATCGGCTAGAAACAGAAGATCTGAGTGTGTTTTATTGCAGCGCTGCAGTGTCGTCCTTCTGAATCTCTTGTGTCACAAGCCAGAGGCGCTCTGTGTGTGTGTCTGGGGGGGGGGGGGGGGGTTAATACAACGTAAACCGTTGGCCAACCAAAAAGTAACCACAGAACACTAGTGTTCTGTGGTTACTTTTTGGTTGGCCAAGCGGACGTGACGACAGGCTGTCCTCACTCAGGTCCGCACGACCTGGAAGGGGCGTGCCTTAAGTCCGGCTGGAAATCGGGAGAAATTTGGGAGAATGGTTGGAGAGGCACTAAAATTCGGGAGGGTTGGCAAGTATGAGATATTCTCACTTCTTTACTTTTGTCGAGCACAAAGAAAAGAACATTTTAGTTAAATGTAAGTTGTGTCTTGGATCAAAGATCCCGTCTACTGCCCAAAACAACAATTCAAATCTGCCTGGTTAGGCTTTGTGTATGTCACGTGCGCCTTCCTTAGGTGAAGCCAGGTTTACAGCTATGTTGTTATTATGCTGTTTGTTACTTATGTATGTTATGTTGCAGCTATTTAAAATAGTTTTTGTCAATTTGTTCTGGCCTGAAATAAATTGGCCCTTTCAAACATATCTTTGTCTTTGTGTGTTGTATGTAGACCACATTGCTTAGCAGAGTTCAGTGATGCAAATGCATGTCAAGTTGATCAACACATTGTATTATTATTCTCCAGTGCAATAACAGTACTGACATGAAGGCTAAAAGGGTATTAATGGGAGCTTTTAAAAAAAAAAAAAGAAGAAAAAAAAAAGTAACTAAATAGTTACTTTTCACAGTAACGCATTACTTTTTGGTGTAAGTAACTGAGTTAGTAACTGAGTTACTTTTGAAAGAAAGTAACTAGTAACTGTAACTAGTTAATGGTTTTCAGTAACTAACCCAACACTAACACAAACACAAACGTTGTAAAACTTCAAACATGATAAAACTAGAAATCAGACAACAAAAGGCTATCATTAATTATGAGAAGAGGTAAGAGTAGAATGTTATTATTTTTGGTGACTGTACTCTTAAAACCAATAGGTCAGTGAAAAAGCACACACTTTATTAGCCTACCTTTGCTGAACGTATCTGCTTGGTTTATTGTTGTGAGACACTCCGTGCCCGCAGCGCTGGATTAAGCCTTTAAAAAGACAAAAGTGGCAGTTGTGAGGGTTGCAACAAACAAAATATGTATCTGTGACCATAAAAAATATAGACAATTCACATGGTAAAAACTGATCAGTGTCTTCTTTGTTGCCGTCAGAAATGGCGAGCACGGCAATTAAAGGCCTACTGAAATGCGACTTTCTTATTTAAACGGGGATAGCAGGTCCATTCTATGTGTCATACTTGATCATTTCGCGATATTGCCATATTTTTGCTAAAAGGATTTAGAACATTTAGAACATCGATGATATAGTTCGCAACTTTTGGTCGCTGATAAAAAAGCCTTGCCTGTACTGGAAGTAGCAGACGAGTAGCGTGACGTCACAGGTTGTGGAGCTCCTCACATCCGCACATTGTTTACAATCATGGCCACCAGCAACGAGAGCGATTCGGACCGAGAAAGCGACGATTTCCCCATTAATTTGAGCGAGGATGAAAGATTTGTGGATGAGGAAAGTGAGAGTGAAGGACTAGAGAGCAGTGGGAGCGATTCAGATAGGGAAGATGCTGTGAGAGGCGGGTGGGACCTGATATTCAGCTGGGAATGACTAAAACAGTAAATAAACACAAGACATATATATACTCTATTAGCCACAACACAACCAGGCTCATATTTAATATGCCACAAATTAATCCCGCATAACAAACACCTCTCCCCTCCCGTCCATATAACCCGCCAATACAACTCAAACACCTGCACAACACACTCAATCCCACAGCCCAAAGTACCGTTCACCTCCCCAAAGTTCATACAGCACATATATTTCCCCAAAGTCAAATTAACACTAAAGCTGGCCCGCCGATAATATATTGCGGCGGTGCCGCAGTAACACCGCATATTCTAATACTTGCCAACCCTCCCGGGAGTCTTCCAAACTTCAGCGCCCCTCCCAAAAATCGTCACGTCTGCTTTTCAGCCAGTCCAACGAGTGCTGGCCCAGTTGCATAACATGTGCGGCTTCTTGCAGAACATCCGCACCGTAATACAACATACACACAACAGAACAAATACCCAGGACCCTTTGCAGCACTAACTCTTCCGGGACGCTACAAGGTGTGTGTGTGGGGGGAGGTTTGGTGGTAGCGGGGGTGTATTTTGTAGCGTCCCGGAAGAGTTAGTGCTGCAAAGGAATCTGGGTATTTGTTCTGTTGTGTTTATGTTGTGTTACGGTGCGGATGTTCTCCCGAAATGTGTTTGTCATTCTTGTTTGGTGTGGAATCACAGTGTGGTGTATATTTCTAACAGTGTTAAAGGTTTTTATACCGGCACCCTCAGTGTAACCTGTATCGCTGGTGATGAAGTATGCGTTGCATTCGCTCGTGTGAGCGTACAGAAGCTGCATATATCTTGGGACTGGGTCTGAACGATGTTTGAATGGATGAAAGGTGGACGTGACAATAGCTCGTAGAGTACTTTTAAGGCACGCCCCCAAGACTGTGGTCTGGGTGGACGAGATATAATGACTGACGAACACCTTTGTTCGATAATGAAGGTTGCCTCAGCTCAAAGCCTGAGCCCCGACATTAATGAACTAGCATCCAAGAAAAGATGCCAGGTATCTGGCTTGGGCACATCAGATTAGATCAGTATGTTGCAAACTGAGCAGTTAAAAGTCCTTAATGGTTGTTTTATTCATTGTTATTTTATTTTCAAATGTATTAGCCTGTGGAAAAAGTTAATGTTGATATTTACCTCAGAAGGCTGCAAACAGAAAAGAGGCATTAAATTTTTATTTAAATTGTATTTGATATGCCATTGATATTTTTTAATTATTATTATTATTATTTGAAACTCGATTTTGCATGTCACTATAAAGTTATATAAGCCTTGCTTGTTCAATATTCAATGCAAAACTTGTTTGGGTCCCTATTAAAAGGTTAATTTGTTCAACCTTGGCCCGCGGCTTTGTTCAGTTTTATATTTTGGCCCACTCTGTATTTGAGTTTGACACCCCTGTGTTAGATTGTTAGTATGGACATAGACTTTTATATAACAAGCTACATATTTAATGAAAGATAATTACTGTAATTTTACTTGAATTTGAAAGTAATTTAAGAAAACAGAAAATGCTATGTATAATTAATTTGGTATTTTTCTGTAAAAAATTCAGAAATATACATAGTTTGTCATTACTAGCATATTACTTAAAATAACAGGCGGATTGTTTATTTACAGATAATGTCTCCAATTCTACAGTTTTATAAGCTATTTAAAAAAAATAGAAAACTTACAGTAGAAATTTAGAGTAAATTAAACATAAAAATAGGATTTATTTTTTTTACAGTGTAACATCAGTCTTTTTTTTTTAAATGTGAACTGGACAAGAGAAGAGGCAAATAAATGTTACACATCTTTGCAACAAATACAGCAATGATAGACTTATAGCAGCCGTAAAACAGTACATATTCCGTCGGGAACACAAGGAGAAACAGCGAATCAACAGTGAATAAAGTTGAGTAGTTACCTTATTTTAGTAAGCAGGAGAATGTTGAGTGGGTTTTAAATGTCAGCGCTGCTGTGTGTGAAAGATACTTTGAGACGCCATGACTGCCTTCCTTCTTCTTTTAATGGTGGTTGTCAAGCAAATTTGTGGTGTGCATTACCGCCACCTTCTGAAATGGAGTGTGAATCTAGATGGTATCCTATTCTAAATTATAATCTGTTTTATTTAATGTATGTATTGCTTAGTACCCTACATGTTTCAAATGCAATCTTAACATATCCTCCACTGCTATACTAACCTTTTCTTTCACTAACTTATTTTTAATTTTTTCCCGATCTCTATTATATTTCCAACACGATATTACAGGTGGGGGAAATAATCGATTTTTAAGTGCATTGCAATTCGGACACGGCCGATTGTAAAATCGATTAATAAAGGTTAATAATCGATTATTCATTCCTTGTAAAAGTCATGCAGATAGTTTTAAATTTGGCTGACTGCCGCAAGCCACCTCACTGAGCGATCCGACCAGCTCCTTAATTTTAGGGCTCTTATCTTCCAGTGTTGCACACATTTCCATTAATTTAATACATGTAATGGGAATTAATTCAGCTGTTTCTTCTTACAAATACACTGTTTTTAAAAGGTGCAAGTAATGATTGCTTAATTAGTGAAACGAAAATAAATATAAAACTGCATCAATATACATAATCTAAAGATACATCAATTATCAGTTTTGGATCGAATCCTAGCTCCTGAATCGTAATAAAAACTTACAAAAACCTCAGTCATGGAGAGTGGGAGGGGACTACAGAATTTTGACCGTGATTGCAGTACCATTTTTGGCCACATTACTACATGTGGCACCTTTAAACCTAGTAGTCACACACGCTGTTAGCGTATTAACATTAGCATGATAACTTTTTTGCCCATTTTCCCACCGTACACCTCAGATAACTTGGTACTTAACACATACTAATTGTTAGCATGCTAGTTTTTTAGCTAATTTTACATGCATATGCCTCACACTGTCACAATGCGACAAGTACCAAGTTATATGACTGTGAGGCTCGCAGTCATATAACTTGGTACTTGTCGCATTGTAAATGTCGCCACGCTAACGTTAGCATTGCAGTTTGACTTTCGCTTACCGCCGGCTTGCGCACATACAGTATTCACACGCTATTTCTCTGAAAGTGCATATTCTAGTCAGTGTGACTTTTAAGACTTACTTCATCCCAGCATGGGTCTACTATGAGTCTCAATGCGGTCATGTCTCTGTGGCGCAATCGGTTAGCGCGTTCGGCTGTTAACCGAAAGGTTGGTGGTTCAAGCCCACCCAGGGACGAGCTACTTTTTACCTTGGTGCTTTTCAGTTCTTTGTGGAAAATGTACAGCCTCTCACTCACCCGTCATCATGAAAACGAATACATTTGTCCAACATGTTAAACATGTTCAGGAAATTAAATACTCTATTTTGTAAACAATTTCAACTTCACCGCATGTAATTTCTTTTGTCTAAAATCGGTTTTTAAAAAAAATATGTTTTTGCTTTCCAAATGCATTTTTCTGAATCGTCACTACCGAAAAAAAACTCGTTATATCATTGAATACAAATAAAAGCAGGCTTTATGCTGCCACGGCGTTATTTAGTGGCGGTGGTGATTCTAATATTGAATAAAAACGAGAACATTTGTCTGAATGTACATTCCAAAAGTAGTGTAAGAAAGTTTAACAATAAAACATCAATGCTTTCTAAACGGACACACGTCTCTGTGGCGCAATCGGTTAGCGCGTTCGGCTGTTAACCGAAAGGTTGGTGGTTCGAGCCCACCCAGGGACGCTCATATTTTAACGTACGAATGACCTTTCTGTTTTTTGCAAAATTATTTTTTTCATTGTCTACTCTACAATAGAATCCTAGCTCATGAATGCAGAAGCTGTCTGCTGCTAGCTGTCGATATTATGCATCCTTTGGCTGCGGCTAATAGAAAGTATTACTATAAAGAGGTTGCCACTCGCTAGGTGGCACAAGTCTCTGTGGCGCAATCGGTTAGCGCGTTCGGCTGTTAACCGAAAGGTTGGTGGTTCAAGCCCACCCAGGGACGACTTGTTTTTAATACATTCTTTTGTAAGTCTATGTAGGAAAAACACCCTAAGAATAATGAAACTATTACCTTGAACAAAACGTTGATATATAAATGCAAACAGAAGAATGCGAATCACAGCCAAACTGCGTCGAGAGGGTGGGGGAGGACTTGTTTGCCTGCAGGCACATGAGGAGTGTGGGGGCAGGGTTGTAGAGAGTGAGGCGCAGAGCAAGAGACAGGAGAATGGCGAAGTTTATGATCCTGTCTGTCAGCTTTGAGGGTGGAATGTGCTGTGGAAGATGTAGCGTCACAGTCACCACGGATCCTGCCTGCAGGGTTAAAAACACGTGTTCCTTTTCTTTGCAATATGTCTCTGTGGCGCAATCGGTTAGCGCGTTCGGCTGTTAACCGAAAGGTTGGTGGTTCGAGTCCACCCAGGGACGATTACCTTTTCGATTTGGACACAATTGTCTTCTTACTGCTTCAGTGTAAAACCTGGAAGAAGGGCTCCACATTGTACTCTATTTCTCTGGTAGATCACAAACCCAATGTCAAAGCTAAACTAAAAAAACATAAATTAACGCAAAGCAAGCATTAACACTCAACTGCTAACTTTCTGACACACAAATGCAAACAGAAGAAGGCAGCACGTCTGCTCAACCAGCAGTGAGCAGACGTGTGCATGGAGACTTGTAGAAGGGGCGGGGCATCGAATAAGGAACAGACCGGACCTGACGCTGCAGTTCAAATAAGACAGGAGGGACAGCATCCGCGCTGCATGTCTCTGTGGCGCAATCGGTTAGCGCGTTCGGCTGTTAACCGAAAGGTTGGTGGTTCGAGCCCACCCAGGGACGCTCTGTTTTGGATTTTTCCTAACACTGTCAATACAACAGCAATGAAAACGCAATCTGACACATCACACATTTTCTGCAAAAATAACAACGCAAAGTAGTAAATAAAAGTTAGAAATCAAATATTTTCATAGCTAAAGTATAAAAAAAATAGTTACCACACAAGAATTTGACTTGGCAGACTCTGCTCTCTTTGTTTAATGTAAGCAATACATATTAACAATGAACTAAAAACATAAACAAGTACTGAAATAACTTATATGTGCAAGGCAATAAATACGACTGCAGTGGTGAATTGAGCAAGGCAAAAAGATGAGGACGTGAGTTAGTACAGACACATTAGTTATTAGTTGTTATTAGTGCTCATTAGATTGGTCGCCTGGGTGTAGAAACTGTTCTTTTGACGCCTTATATTTTCATACAGTGATTTGTCACGTTTGTGGCCAGGGTGTGAGTAGGGTTGTAACAACAAACGGTACAATGATAAACGGCGGTAAAATTCAAGACGGTTGCTGGGTTTCCCCGAAACTGCCAAGACACCTGTGGCGGTGGGGGCTTGGTTATGGGCGTGGTCAAAGTGACGCAGTTGAATAATTTGCATAATTTGCTATGATGATATGATTTTCTTTCAAAAGGCTCAAAAATTTATGCATACATTAAAAACAAATCTGTTTTTATGAATTAGTATAAACATGTTTTTATCGTTTTGCCATATGTTCAATTGTTGCTGCTTTTTGTTGGTACTTTGTTGAGATTTTTTCAGGTGTTTATTCACTTTTAATGACTTTTTCTAAATTAAAAACAATTAGTAATAAATCCAGCCTATTCTTCTGGTGTTATAGTAGAATGTACTCGTGTTTAGAGACTCTATTTCTGTCTCTCCATGTCCCTGAGTAGAGAAGAGAGCCGCAGCTAGCATGACGTCACACTTGCTTGGCGCTGTTGCTCTAGTTTCTTTTCCTAAAAGTCGCCACAGTCATCTTAATATTTGTACCTTTTGTTGTTGGCTGCCCGCGTGGGTATATCTGCAATATACAGTATATAAAAATCGCCTCCACATCACAGACATGCTGACAACGCTTCAGACGTTTTATTTACATCCGGTTTTGGTAGCACTGTTTTCGGTGATCAAAGTCTTTTTTTTGTGGTCAAGTTTTCGGTACATCACTTGTCAATAGTGCGCAAATAATACTATATATATCAATTCATACTGTAACGACCAGATAATGTTATTGTTTTATGTTGGTGTGGTTTGGATTTCATGTCAGTTTTTCCCATGTTTACAAACACACCGTCCGGGCCCGAAAAGTGATTGGTGGAGAATGAGGAAGTGTTGTTGTGTGTCCGACGGGGAAGCGAAGATCCAAGGAGACGATAATGTTTTCACGGAATGTAAAACCTGAAAAGTGATTGGTGGAGAATGAGGAAGTGTTGTTGTGTGTCCGACGGGGAAGCGAAGACCCAAGGAGACGATAATGTTTTCACGGGATGTAAAACCTGTTGGAATTGTGTTGAGCGTTTTCTATTCGGGCTCCAGTACTCTGGAATGCCCTCCCGGTAACAGTTAGAGATGCTACCTCAGTAGAAGCATTTAAGTGCCATCTTAAAACTCATTTGTATACTCTAGCCTTTAAATAGCCCCCCTTTTTTAGACCAGTTGATCTGCCGTTTCTTTTTCTTTCTCCTCTGCTCCCCCCCTCTCCCTTGTGGAGGGGGAGACACACAGGTCCGGTGGCCATGGATGAAGTGCTGGTGTCCAGAGTCGGGACCCGGGGTGGACCGCTCGCCTGTGCATCGGTTGGGGACATCTCTGCGCTGCTGACCCGTCTCCGCTCGGGATGGTTTCCTGCTGGCCCCACTATGGACTGGACTCTTACTATTATGTTGGATCCACTATGGACTGGACTCTCACAATATTATGTCAGACCCACTCGACATCCATTGCATTCGGTCTCCCCTAGAGGGGGGGGGGTTACCCACATATGCTGTCCTCTCCAAGTTTCTCATAGTCATTCACATCGACGTCCCACTGGGGTGAGTTTTTCCTTGCCCTTATGTGGGCTCTGTACCGAGGATGTCGTTGTGGCTTGTGCAGCCCTTTGAGACACTTGTGATTTAGGGCTATATAAATAAACATTGATTGATTGATTGATTGATAACACATACAATACCTTATGCCTTCCAGAGGCCGGCTGCTGATAAACAGAAAATGGCGAAATACATCACATTGGTGTTATATATCATTCGCAAAGTTTCGAACAGTTTAGGTGTCTTATGACGTGTGTAAGACTACATCTCATACATCAACACTATTTTTAGCCACATGGACAAAAAGTGCAGTTACAGTACTGTCAAGGGGATGTGTCGTGTGAGACGAAGAAGGTTGTAGTGATTTTAAAATGCAGACGAACGACGGGGTAAAAAAGGGTATTACATACCTGCCAACTTTTGAAATCAGAAAAACCTAGTAGCCAGGGTCCAGGGGCCGCAGGCCCCGGTAGGTCCAGGACAAAGTCCTGGTGGGGGGTTCAGGCTTCGCCCCCCGACGCAAAATGATTATTAACATTCAGACAGCTTAAAATGTTGCTAAAACCATTACTTTTCTATCAGTCACAGTGACTTTTCAAAACAAAAATATTACAGCAAAAATCATATGGGTTGATTGACATGTTTATTCTGTAAGCTAACTTCAATAGTTTGAAATTATTTTGACAGTTAATGCCAGTTATCCTGTCAACCTTTCACAAGACTTCAATTTGTTAATTGAAAGTATAAACAGTATAAACACTTTTTACAGTAAACAAATGGTAAAACAGTACTAAACAATTCCATTAAAAAAAAAATTGGTGTCATTATTAACTTTCTGTCCAAGCTTGTATAATCTACTGCCTTGTTCAATTGTATAAAATATTCTGTGCCTAAAATTCACATTTCTATCACAATTATCATACTGTAAACATGGTAAGCTAACTTCATTAACATTAATAGTCCTGTCAATAGCATGGAATTACAATTCAAATGTAGTTTTTTTGTAAGCCTTTCAAAAGAATTCAAAATATGAAAAATTTATGAAAATTAATTTAAGCCATCAGACACTTGAAAAGTGGCACATCACATCTCTAATGTAATCATTTTAACTTTTCAACAGAAATAGCACTGCAAAAATATTAAGGACATACTTCTGTATTTTGGTAGTTATGCTGTCAACATTTAACAAGATTTCTTCAACTTGGACTTGAAAGCATAAATAGTATAAACACTTTTAACAGTATAACAGTACTAAACAATTCCAATAGATAACATTGGTGTCATTACCTTTTTGTGGCTAAAATCCGAAAAACTTTGAAAGTTTTCCACTTGTATCGCTAGCAACGGCATTAGACTTGTGTTTTTTGTCCCAACGTGGTCTTTTACATCGCTAATTCCTCCTTGTCCGATCGAAAAATCTTGTCTTCTCCGGCTGATTCCATGATCGTTCGCTCGTTTGGAAACAATGGCAACAGGTGCCTCGTGCTTGGCAGCGGTGCTATAAATAGCCTCGCGCATTTAAAAAAAATTTTTTTTTTTAATTAATGAAAAACCGTATTTTTTATCACTGCAACCGTAACCCGGAATAGGTTGATGAAAACCGTACTAATTACGGGAAAACCGGAGTAGTTGGCAGGTATGGTATTAATTGATTAAACAAACAAAAAGCGAGAGCAACAGGGAAGTGCTCTGACTGGACAGACTATGAAGGAAACAAAACAAAATGCTGGAACACAGCAAAAACACTTACGAGAAATGTGGAGTAGACGGCGTCTACAAAGTACGTGTGTCCGTACTTTAGCTCAGCATGGAAAGAATCGTCAACCGTGACCATTGAATAATGTCCCGACAACAAATGCTGTCGCAAGCTCAACTTATATAGTGCTAATTACAAAAAGAAAACAGATGAGGGGAAAAGTGCTCAAAGGCAGGCGTAAAGCCGCTGCTGCAAAAGAGAAAAGAGGAAGTGAAAAACCAAAAAACAAGAGCGCAAGACAGGAACTAAAACTACACCCAGAAAATTACCTATAAACTCAAAATAAGGCATGGCGTGGTGTGACAAGCCATGACAAGTACCTCTTATGTCCATAAAAAGCCATCTTTTCGCATTTATTTTTACTTATTTCCGTTATTATTTTTTTACCTCTTTTATATATGCTTGTGTTGCTTTTCATATGCACATTTAATTTCTCCTTGAGGTCCATGAAACAGTGTTGTAATCTACAATAATGTTTCTTCTGCAAAGGAAATAATTGTGAATGTTTTGTTATTTTCTATTTATTTCTTAAATACAACTTGGTTAAAGGGTTTCAGTACTTTTTGAAAATGTTGAACATATTTAAAAATACCGTGATAACAATGATAACTTTAGTCACAATAACCGCGATAAGAAATGTTCATACTAGGTGTGAGGGGTCTGCAGTGATGCTACCTGCCCGTTTCTCCATATCCATTAGAGCAGTGGTTCTCAAATGAGGGTACGCGTACCCCTTGGGGTACTTGAAGGTATGCCAAGGGGTACGTGAGATTTTCTTAAAATATTCTAAAAATAGCAACAATTCAAAAATCCTTTATAAATATATTTATTGAATAATACTTCAACAAAATAAATGTTTAGAATTAAGTTCATGAATCCAGATGGAACTCTATTACAATCCCCAAAGAGGGCACTTTAAGTTGATGATTACTTCTATGTGTAGAAATCTTTATTTATAATTGAATCACTTGTTTATTTTTCAACAAGTTTTTAGTTATTTTTATATCTTTTTTTCCAAATAGTTCAAGAAAGACCACTACAAATGAGCAATATTTTGCACTGTTATACAATTTAATAAATCAGAAACTGATGACATAGTGCTGTATTTTACTTCTTTATCTATTTTTTTTTCAACCAAAACTGCTTTCCTCTGATTAGGGGGTACTTGAATTAAAAAAAATGTTCACAGGGGGTACATCACTGAAAAAAGGTTGAGAACCACTGCATTAGAGGAAAGGGAAAAATGGAAGAAGAAAAAAAGTCACATTTAATGAGAGCTTGTGCGTCATCAGTGACATTTGCAGGGCATTTTTATTGAGCAGTATTCATTATCCAGCGAATTACTCAATTTTTAGCATCTAATCAGCCCACTGTGAATTGGATTCAGCTCATGTAAAATGTATTTCCTGTTTCAGACTCTATAGAAGCGCGGGGTCAGGAAATACCACTCATGTCAGTCACTGTACCTCAGGCATGTCAATAAATGACATTTTTAAATAGGCTGAATGTTGCATGACAGCTATCATCATCATCCAAAAAATAGTACTTTTTCAATTAGCACAGCACTTCAAAAGTCAGGCATATGTTAAGTCAGTCATATTTTACAGGTTTCAGGAAGCTTCCATTACAGACTCTATTTGGTATTCTGTGGGTTTCATGTTGCCAGACAAGTTGCTGTGTGGCTGACCTTTAACTGGTGAGGAATTAAGTTATCCACCAGGCATATTTAAATGGACCGCACATTGTTAATATCATCATTAGCATTAGCATTAGCCTTGGCCTTCGGTGATAAGTCAAGAGGATTTAATTCGATTCATAATAATTTGATTCAAACGTACGGCCCGCGGGGCGGATCAGGCGCGTGAACAGGTTTATCCGGCCCACGAGATGAGTTGGCTGAGTATAAAAATGACCTAACATTTTTGAATGAAAGAAACTGCTGTTCTAAATGTGTCCGGTGGATGTCAAAATAGCAATTCTTTTTATGCCCTGGCGTGAGTGCATACATGACTCCATAGGGGGCGGAGCTACAGTGTATGCTATGTTAAGGGAGAGGCAACACTTCTGTATTTGGACACTACGTACCTAAGCTGCTTATTAGTGATAGTAATGATACAAAACATGGATTGTTACGTTCATGCCTTAACTGTTAAATATTTTATTGGTAATGTAACTTGTGACATTTCTACCTACATAAATGCTCTTCATAATTTCTACATTTCGTGTTCTACATATGACTGGGGACACATTTTCAGGGCTTACATATGCTGAAATAATATGTATCCCCATCTAACTTCATGTGTGATTCATGAAATGATTCAAAATTCACAAGTTTGGCTGTAGATAATGCTACATATGTACAGAATAAACCCCAGGATGTTAGTACATCAGTTGAGGGAAATGACTAGATTACATCAATAACATCTTGTAATTAGATTTTTATATTATTATTAATTTCCTCTTCAGGTAAATTAAGAATTAACACCAATGTGAGCTTTTGAAAACTCTGCCAGACTCAATTCCACTTATTTGACTGATTAATTTATTCAGAAAGTATAAATAACAAGAAATTAAGATAGAATACTTTTAACCGCAACATGTACCGTATTTTCCGCACTATAAGGCGCACCTAAAAACAACAAATTTTCTCAAAAGCTAACAGTGCGCCTTATAACCCGGTGCGCTTTATTACGATTAATTTTCATAAAGTTTCGATCTCGCAACTTCGGTAAACAGCCGCCATCTTTTTTCCCGGTAGAACAGGAAGCGCTTCTTCTTCTACGCAAGCAACCGCCAAGGAAAGCACCCGCCCCCATAGAACAGGAAGCGCTTTAAGCAACCACCCGCCCCCGGAAGAAGAAGAAAAAACGCGCGGATATCACCGTACGTTTCATTTCCTGTTTACATCTGTAAAGACCACAAAATGGCTCCTACAAAGGACAAGGATCCGGTTCATAAAAAGACGCAATCTCTCCATCCGCACACGGATTACTACCGTATTTCACAGCAACTGATATTCCTGTGAACTGCACTGTGGAACGGGAGCACGTACGGTGAATATTCGCACCACAGGGAATGAGAAGTCATCCTTCACTGTGGTTCTAGCTTGCCATGCTAATGGCCAGAAACTTCCTCCCATGGTGATATTCAAAAGGAAGACCTTGCCAAAAGAGACCTTTCCAGCCGGCGTCATCATAAAAGCTAACTCGAAGGGATGGATGGATGAAGAAAAGATGAGCGAGTGGTTAAGGGAAGTTTACGCGAAGAGGCCGGGTGGCTTTTTTCACGCTGCTCCGTCCATGTTGATATACGACTCTATGCGCGCCCACATCACAGATGGTGTCAAAAAACAAGTGAAGCACACAAATACAACACTCGCCGTCATTCCGGGTGGATTAACCAAAGAACTCCAACCGCTGGATATTGGTGTCAACAGGGCATTCAAATCACGAGTGCGAACGGCGTGGGAAAAATGGATGACCGAAGGCGAACACACCTTCACTAAAACGGGCAGACAGCGCCGGACGACATACGCCAACATCTGCCAGTGGATTGTAAATGCCTGGGCAGATATTTCTGTCACAACTGTGGTCCGAGCTTTCCGGAAGGCAGGATTCACAGAACTGCTGCACAACAACAGCGACACTGAATCCGATGACTTCGAAGAGACGGAGCCGGCCATTTTGGAACCCACGCTTGCGCAACTTTTCAATTCGGACACCGAAGACGAAGAATTCGAAGGATTTACCGGTACGAATGAAGAATAACTTCAGAAAGTGAGCGCTATGTTTATTTTGTGTGTTGTGACATTAACGTTCGAGCAACATTACCGGTATGTTGCTATTGCTCTACACCATTTTGAATTTTACTATGTTTGTGATTGCACATTTGTACATTTTGGGACAGAGTTGTTAGAACGCTGGTTTTCAATATATTATTAAAGTTTGACTGAACTATCTGACTGTTTTTTTGACATTCACTTTAGCGCAGCGTTTTTTTGACATTCACTTTAGCGCAGCGTAGGCGCGGCTTATAGTCCGGGGCGGCTTATTGGTGGACAAAATTATGAAATATGTAATTCATAGAAGGTGCGGCTAATAATCCGGTGCGCTTTATAGTGCGGAAAATACGGTAAGTGTAAAAAAAACATTATGATTTGTACATTTTCAGAATGTGCTGAGACTATTTTCAAACAAAAAAAAAACAATCTGAATTTCTCTTAATTTTGTAATCATCATGCCATGATTTTACCAGTCCGGCCCACTTGGGAATAGGTTTTCCTCCATGTGGCCCCTGAGCTAAAATGAGTTGGACACCCCTGATTTAGAGGATTGTAGAGGTCCTTAACTTTGGTCTATTTAAGCATCTGTGGCTCATGAAACCAGCCTTAATTTGTTACTGGTGCAATCTTCAGTCTTCGTGGCAGGGTTACACCAACTGATTATAATGACACTAACATCGTTTGGGCATCCACATTAAACACTTCTCCAAAAAGAGAAGAAACAACTCAGGGGGAACGAGGCTCGTCAGGACGTTGGCTCAAGACAAGTACAGCCCAGACCAACTATGACAATTGAAATGGCCAAAGCTTTGGTAATGGCTACACTGTAGGGTGCACTTGCTACTTACCAATTCAGGACACATTCATGTAAAGACAACATAGAAAAGAAGGCAATTGTTAAAGTAATTAATTATAGTTACTCCTCTCTGAGCTGCCACCTTATCGTGGTTGAGGAGTTTGCGTGTCCCAATGATCCTACGAGCTATGTTGTCCGGGGGCTTCCATGCCCCCTGGTAGGGTCTCCCAAGACAAACAGGTCCTAGGTGAGGGATTAGACGAAGAGCAACTCGAAGACTTCTATGGAAATGCAAAAACCGAGACTCCGATTTCCCTCCCCGGCTCCCCTCTGGAGCCAGGCCCGGAGTTGGGACATGATGGCGAGCGCCTGTCCCCATGGGACCGACCGGGCACAGCCCGAAGAGGCAAAGTGGGTCCCCCCTTCAATGGGCTCACCACTCATGGGAGGGGCCATAGAGGTCGGGTGTGTTGTGAGCTGGGCGGCAGCCAAAGGCAGGGCACTTGGCGGTCCGAATCTCAGCTACATAAGTTAGCTCTTGGAACGTAGAATGTCACCTCGCTGGGGGGGAAGGAGCCTGAGGTAGTGCGCGAGGTGGAGAAGTTCCGGCTGGATATAGCCGGACTCACTTCGACACACAGCAAGGGCTCTGTCAACACTGTGTATGATGAGGATGGTGTTCTGCTGACCTCGATTGCGGATGTTGTGGATCGGTGGAGGGAATACTTCGAAGACCTACTCAATCCCACCAACACATCTTCCTATAAGGATGCAGTGCCTGGGAAATCTGTGGTGGGCTCTCCTATTTCTGGGGCTGAGGTTGCTGAGGTAGTTAAAAAGCTCCTCGGTGGCAAGGCAAGCATTGCGTGGACAGCATCCAGAGCCTTAAAGGCCTACTGAAACCCACTACTACCGACCACGCAGTCTGATAGTTTGTATATCAATGATGAAATCTTAACATTGCAACACATGCCAATACGGCCGGGTTAGCTTACTAAAGTGCAATTTTAAATTTTGCGCGAAATATCCTGCTGAAAACGTCTCGGTATGATGACGTCAGCGCATAGCGTCACGGATTGTAGAGGACATTTTGGGACAACATGGTGGCCAGCTATTAAGTCGTCTGTTTTCATCGCAAAATTCCACAGTATTCTGGACATCTGTGTTGGTGAATCTTTTGCAATTTGTTCAATGAACAATGGAGACAGCAAAGAAGAAAGCTGTAGGTGGGAAGCGGTGTATTGCGGCCGACTGCAGCAACACAAACACAGCCGGTCTTTCATTGTTTACATTCCCGGAAGATGACAGTCAAGCTTTACCATTGGCCTGTGGAGAACTGGGACAACAGAGACTCTTACCAGGAGGTTTTTGAGTTGGATGCACAGACGCGGTACCGTGAGTATGCATGCAGCTGTGGCTTCCAAACATTTGATCGCTTGCCCGTACGTGCGTGCCGCTATGTGCATGTCACGTACGTAACTTTGGGGACTTTGGGGAAATATATGTGCTGTATGAACTTTGGGGAGGTGAACGGTACTTTGGGCTGTGGGATTGAGTGTGTTGTGCAGGTGTTTGAGTTGTATTGGCGGGTTGTATGGACGGGAGGGGGGAGGTGTTTGTTATGCAGTATTCATTTGTGGCATATTAAATATAAGCCTGGTTGTGTTGTGGCTAATAGAGTATATATATATATATATGTCTTGTGTTTATTTACTGTTTTAGTCATTCCCAGCTGAATATCAGGTCCCACCCGCCTCTCACAGCATCTTCCCTATCTGAATCGCTCCCACTGCCCTCTAGTCCTTCACTCTCACTTTCCTCATCCACGAATCTTTCATCCTCGCTCAAATTAATGGGGAAATCGTCGCTTTCTCGGTCCGAATCGCTCTCGCTGCTGATGGCCATGATTGCAAACAATGTGCAAATGTGAGGAGCTCCACAACCTGTGACGTCACGCTACTCATCTGCTAATTCCGGTACAGGCAAGGCTTTTTTATCAGCGACCAAAAGTTGCGAACTTTATCGTCGATGTTCTCTACTAAATCCTTTCAGCAAAAATATGGCCATATCGCGAAATGATCACGTATGACACATAGAATGGACCTGCTATCCCCGTTTAAATAAGAAAATCGCATTTCAGTAGGCCTTTAAGGAACTCCGGGCGGATATCATCCACCCCCAGAGTTCCTTAAGGCTCTGGATGCTGTGGGGCTGTCTTGGTTGACAAGACCCTGCAGCATTGCGTGGACTTCGGGGGAGGTACCTCTGGATTGGCAGACTGGGGTAGTGGTTCCTCTCTTTAAGAAGGGAAACCGGAGGGTGTGTTCCAACTATCGTGGGATCACACTCCTCAGCCTTCCGGGTAAGGTCTATTCAGGTGTACTGGAGAAGAGGCTACACCGGATAGTCGAACCTCGGATTCAGGAGGAACAATGTGGTTTTCGTCCTGGTCGTGGAACTGTGGACCAGCTCTATACTCTCGGCAGGGTCCTTGAGGGTGCATGGGAGTTTGCCCAACCAGTCTACATGTGCTTTGTGGACTTGTTTCCAGTGAGGGTTGGACTCCAACCAAGGCTGCCGTTTGTCTCCGATTCTGTTCATAACTTTTATGGACAGAATTTTTAGGCGCAGTCAAGGCGTTGAGGGGATCCGGTTTGGTGGCTGCAGGATTAGGTCTCTGCTTTTTGCAGATGATGTGGTCCTGATGGCTTCATCTGGCCAGGCTCTTCAGCTTTCACTGGATCGGTTCGCAGCAGAGTGTGAAGCGACTGGGATGAGAATCAGCACCTTCAAGTCCGAGTCCATGGTTCTTGCTCGGAAAAGGGTGGAGTGCCATCTCCGGGTTGGGGAGGAGACCCTGCCCCAAGTGGAGGAGTTCAAGTACCTCGGAGTCTTGTTCACGAGTGAGGGAAGAGTGGATCGTGAGATCGACAGGCGGATCGGTGCGGCGTCTTCAGTAATGCGGACGCTGTATCAATCCGTTGTGGTGAAGAAGGAGCTGAGCCGGAAGGCAAAGATCTCAATTTACCGGTCGATCTATGTTCCCATCCTCACCTATGGTCATGAGCTTTGGGTTATGACCGAAAGGACAAGATCACGGGTACAAGCGGCCGAAATGAGTTTCCTCCGCCGGGTGGCAGGGCTCTCCCTTAGAGATAGGTTGAGAAGCTCTGCCATCCGGGGGGAGCTCAAAGTAAAGCCACTGCTCCTCCACATCGAGAGGAGCCAGATGGGGTGGTTCGGGCATCTGGTCAGGATGCTACCCGAACGCCTCCCTAGGGAGGTGTTTAGGGCACGTCCGACCGGTAGAAGGCCACGGGGAAGACCTAGGACACGTTGGGAAGACTATGTCTCCTGGCTGGCCAGGGAAGGCCTCGGGATTCCCCGGGAAGAGCTGGACGAAGTGGCTGGGGAGAGGAAAGTCTGGGCTTTCCTGCTTATGCTGCTACCCCAGCGACCCGACCTTGGATAAGCGGAAGAAGATGGATGGATGCATAATTATAGTTGCTCATTACTTTACCAAAACAACTGTTGAATTACTAACGGAATTACTCTTTAGTTACATATCGCTCAGCCCAACTCTGAACAAACACTAAGCCCACGCCCTCCAAAACAAAACTTTTCACTCACCTCCAAAGAGTCAGGGTTGATATTGTCCGTGTTGATGAGGTCTAGAAGCCGAAATATTCCCACTACATTTGGCTTTGTAATCATCTCTCCCCTAATTTTGGTTACTTTGCGATGCTTTTCACTAGCCAGGAACTCACTGATGTATACTTTTGCCCCAAAGGTTTACGTCAATGAGGCAAATGAAATGTATAATGCAAAATTATGTTATTAACGCTTGCATTCAAGAAATGTTATGACTGTGACTACTGCAGTGCCATCTAGCACGTCAGCAATAAGTTTACATGTCTCTGTAGCGCGATCGGTTAGCGCGTTCGGCTGTTAACCGAAAGGTTGGTGGTTCAAGCCCACCCAGGGATGAGAGTCTCTTTTAAAGGATCCTTACAAGAGCTTTACAAAACCTACAACTGCCAAAAATACTGCCTTGTAACCACTTCATTAAATATAGCGTCACCACAGAAGCCCTGATGATGTTTGATGGAGGCACTGAAAGAGTGAAACGTCAGAGATTGGTATTTTGTGAAGATGAAAATAGCAGGGTCACTGGGTGCCTCAATCTAGAGAAAAACCACTGTAAATATATGGTGTGTGTCCATGGCGTGACAAAATTAAGTTGCAAGCACAGGTGTTGTAATTCTGAAATCAATAAAAGCAGGTTAAAGTGAAGGTCCAAATGATTTCTGAAAAAAATTATGATCATAGTTTTGCTGTTCACATGTCACTAAAAGGTTTGTACTCGGGGTGTGACAATACACATTGGTCACGAGACGAGACGATACACAATATTGGGTTCACGAGAAAGAGATGATTTATCTAATTAGTATGTGCTTTTTCTTATATATTATGCTGTATTTAAATTGTTGCAGAATGTTTTTGTTTTATTTCATTTCTGCAGTTATAACATAAACGGTTTGTATCATGGTTTTGTGGTCACAGTTTTCAGTTTAGTTTGGTGTACATTGTTGTTCGTTTTAATACCCCAGAATACCATATATCCCAATAATCCACTCTGTGCTGATGTTGAAGATGATATACACGTCATTGCACGGGACGCAAACAGACTGGACAAGTTGGTAGAGAAGACCAGTAACGTGGTGGGAGTGGAGCTAGACTCTCTGGCGGTGGTGTCAGAGAGGAGAAGTCTAGCAAAGCTCCTAGCCATTATGGACAACACCTCCCACCCACTACACTCGGACCTTGCGGGGAGAATGAGCATGTTCAGTGGAAGGCTCAGACTCCCAAAATGCAACACGGAACGACACAGGAGGTCCTTCATACCGACAGCCATCACACTGCATAATGCATATGTTCCTTCTTGACTGTACTTAAATGTAGAGTATATGTAGAATATATTCATATAATTTATATATTTTATATATAATATATTATATATATTATATTATTTATTATTATTCTTGTCTATTGTGAGCGAACTGTGGTGCTGAATTTCCCCCAGGGATCAATAAAGTACTTTCTATTCTATTCTATTCTATCACTATATTGATTACCTGAGGTGTTATGTGCCAGTCAACTTTCGTATTTTCTGGCTGGGAGAAAAACAGCGGGGGGATGTGTTGGTATGTGAACAGACATACATTTCCTCGATCACGGTTTTACGATGATTTGAATTTAATATACCAGTAACGTTTGGGAGTTTTACTGAGGTTGAACCGTTAATCACTTCATACCAATTAACTAAGTGTGCAGTCCATAATGCGTGAGTTGTGCCATCGACTGTGTTCAGTCTGGCTGTGTCTATAAAGTCCACAAGTCAATTTAACTATCTCCAAAGGTTGAGATAAAATATGTTTGAGATACGTTCAAGTCAATCAGTTACAAGTTACAAACGCAAAACCCAAAGAAATTTTGACTGCAGTGGATCATCGACATTTTCACAAATTTTGACAGGACACACTTAGAAACTTACATCTCAGAGGAGAGTAAATGTATTTACTTTATTTTATTACATTCTAACTTGCAAAACAGATGTGTTGTCACATTCCATGAATTCCATGTATCCGTAGCGCACCAACTTCTCAGCCGTAGACTGAAAGGTTGGTGGTCTGAGTTCGCCCAGGGACGAGTTCTTTATATGTACTTCCTGCTGAGATAATCTATAATTCAATAACAATTATCTATTGCATAGATGTATGAGTTTGCCATTTTGCCATCTGAGTGATCGCGAACACTTGTTACAGACATCACAGTTCATTATCAGAAAACATTGTCATACAAGCAACCCTTCACAGACATTTTGACTTTGAGACAGGCACCCACTGCCTCCAAGCCTATTAGCCTGTCATAAATATGGAATTTTGTGAGCCCCTCAAATTGTGGGCTGGCATTTGTCTAGATTAATGCGGTCCAATAACCAGGCAGCAGCTGACCTTCATTGGCCAACTGATAAATCCACAGAGACAGTCTCTGAAATAAGTGAGCTGCTTCCTTTTACGCGGGCTCGTAAGGTTAACATTTAGTAGGCCTACTCAAGCAGACGAGGCTTCATTTTGTTTACTTTGGTTGTCTCAAACAGTTACATACTCAGGAAGCTTGTCTCTACATCACACACTGTATGAATTCTTCGCACATTTTTGTAGTATAATTATCACTGTCCAACACCAACACCTAAGCGGTTTCTTAGCAACTGCAATGAGCAAATTTTTTGTTAACACAACAGATTGTTTTTCTCTTTCTGTTGATGGGTTGCTTATAAGATTTCTGAAACCCTGACACGTGATTGTCCTTTGTACAAGTGCATGTTGTGTAGTTCAAAAAAGGTATTGTTTTATGTTGTCTCTGGTAACAAATCACTAGCAATATGGAGATAAGACACAAGAGTTGGGGAGATGAATACATCTCAGGACCAGGCATGTCCATTGTTAATCCACCCTTGAGAGCTGGCCTGAACTGTGCACAACAGCATGAAGAGCAGGCATACGCCCCAGGCAACAGACTATGAGAGTCCGTCATGGTCATCTTACTCAATGAGTATGTGGCTCAGATGGCTTTGTGGATGATCGCCAAGACTAACAGGAGGGAAGTTGAGAATGTAGAAGGCTGTTGAGCATTGAAGCTATTTCCATGACCAAAGAGATGAAGACGGTGAAACCAAACAAATTCTCAACAGTACCCGACAATAACAACTTCCACTATTTTTGATGAAATGTGTACTATCTAGGGATGTCCGATAATGGCTTTTTTGCCCATATCCGATATTCCGATATTGTCCAACTCTTAATTACCGATACCGATATCAACCGATACCGATATATACAGTCATGGAATTAACACATTATTATGCCTAATTTGGACAACCAGGTATGGTGAAGATAAGGTCCTTTTTAAAAAAAATCATAAAATAAAATAAGATAATAAATTAAAAACATTTTCTTGAATAAAAAAGAAAGTAAAACAATATAAAAACAATTACATAGAAACTAGTAATTAATGAAAATGAGTAAAATTAACTGTTAAAGGTTAGTACTATTAGTGGACCAGCAGCACGCACAATCATGTGTGCTTACGGACTGTATCCCTTGCAGACTGTATTGATATATATTGATATATAATGTAGGAACCAGAATATTAATAACAGAAAGAAACAACCCTTTTGTGTGAATGAGTGTAAGTGGGAGAGGGAGGTTTTTTGGGTTGGTGCACTAATTGTAAGTGTATCTTGTGCTTTTTATGTTGATTTAATAACTTTTTTTTTTTTTTAATTAAAAAAGAAAAAACGATACCAATAAAAAAAAAACGATACCGATAATTTCCGATATTATATTTTAAAGCAGTTATTGGCCGATAATATCGGCAGGCCGATATTATCGGACATCTCTCGTACTATCCGTATGATTTTCAGCTAAGGGAATCACCAACATTAAACTTACCCCACAATAACATTTCACGCGTATCACAACAAACATTTCTGAAAAGATCTACTGGCGGTGTA
Organism: Nerophis lumbriciformis; assembly: GCF_033978685.3. Classification (NCBI taxonomy): domain Eukaryota; kingdom Metazoa; phylum Chordata; class Actinopteri; order Syngnathiformes; family Syngnathidae; genus Nerophis; species Nerophis lumbriciformis. The sequence continues at coordinate 39,413,497 of NC_084557.2, forward strand.
GTTCTACGGTGAAAACAGACTTGCTGCTTCACACTTTGTATTTCTCCAACCTCACAGGCACTGGTTTTAATATTGATTTCCATTGATTCTAATAATTTTCAGGTACTCCAGCTGGCTTTAAAAATGCTACAACTTCATGTAATGGTGGTGCAACCAAAAGTGATGGTTGATGGTGTTACGCCAGACCTGGGCAAATTAAGGCCCAGAGGCCGCATGCGGCCCTTTAGCTTTTCAATCTGGCCCGCCGGACATTCCCAAATATTTTTTTTACATCTTTAAGATGGAAACTGTAGCTGCCATTATTATGTGCAGTGTTGAACTACACAGTCTTGAACTACACAAAGTATTTCAATGGTTGGAATGTGCACTTTTGCATGACATACTAGTTACTATGGTAATCTAAGTCACAGCAGCTCAGACGAGGCACCAAGCAGTGTGGGTGGGGTGCGTTTCCACAGAGTGTTTCCGGAGCGGCCAGCCTGAAATGCGGGTGTTACAACAAAGTTCTAAAGCTTAGTGATATATCAGATATATCTAATTGTAGGTGGGGTTTTTTTTACCCTTCGCGTTCATATTTCGCTGTGTTTGTTGCATTTTTGTTGCGTTTCGCTTGATTGTAAAATATGTCAATCGAGAGGGGGTGGGACTTTCATATGTTGTCAATATTCAGTGTATTTATATGTATATAAAGACCTTCATGATGCTTCCTGCTGAAAGTTCCAAAGCAAGCTTGTGATGATTCATGGTTCATAGTTAATATTGTAAATCCCACATTCTTTATTTCCATCTACATTCTGGGTGTCTCATTCAGTAAAAAAAAATTAAAAATTTCATTCCGTTTTTTAATGTGGTCAGTTGTAACGTTTTTAGCTTTCAATCAGACTGTGAGGTTTTGTATTAGTGTTCCTAAAAATAGGACCCTAGCATGCATACTGTACAGCAGATTTTCACAGCTTACATATACATCTATATATATACATACATATATATATGTATATGTATATATATATATATATATATATATATATATATATATATATATATATATATATATATATATATATATATATATATATATATATATATATATATATATATATATATATATATATATCCATCCATTTTCTACCACTTGTCCCTTTTGGGGTCGCAGGGGGTGCTGGAGCCTATCTCAGCTGCATTCGGGCGGAAAGCGGGGTACACCCTGGACAGTCGCCACCTCATCGCAGGGCCAACCCAGATAGACAGACAACATTCACACTCATATATATATATATATATATATATATATATATATATATATATATATATAGATATATATATATATATATATATATATATATATATATATATATATATATATATATATATATACATATATATATATATACATATATATATATATACATACATACATACATACATACATACATACATACATACATACATACATACATACATAGATAGATAGATAGATAGATGGATATACCCACCCCCAGATACATTTTATTTTCAAAATTTGGCCCCCCGAGTAAATATTGTCCAGGCCTGTCTTACGCGAATGGCTGGTAACCGTGTCCCTCCCATTTCAAGACCACTTCCTGTTTGGCTAGCTTACCAGACCACAAGTGCATTTATTCATGCAACCAACCAAGCTTTAGTCTTTATATATTTATCCAAAGTTTTATTGAACGCATTTTATATCGATATGACTACATGACAACATAATATATATATATATATATATATATATATATATATATATATATATATATATATATATATATATATATATATATATATATATATATATATATATATATATATATCCATCCATTTTCTACCACTTGTCCCTTTTGGGGTCGCGGGGGGTGCTGGAGCCTACCTCAGCTGCATTCGGGCGGAAAGCGGGGTACACCCTGGACAGTCGCCACCTCATCGCAGGGCCAACCCAGATAGACAGACAACATTCACACTCATATATATATATATATATATATACATACATACATACATAGATTAGATAGATAGATAGATAGATAGATAGTTAGATAGATAGATAGATAGATAGATAGATAGATAGATAGATAGATAGATAGATAGATAGGTGGATATACCTGCCCCCAGATACATTTTATTTTCAAAATTTGGCCCCCCGAGTAAATATTGCCCAGGCCTGTCTTACGCGAATGGCTGGTAACCGTGTCCCTCCCATTTCAAGACCACTTCCTGTTTGGCTAGCTTACCAGACCACAAGTGCATTTGTTCATGCAACCAACCAAGCTTTAGTCTTTATATATTTATCCAAAGTTTTATTGAACGCATTTTATATCGATATGACTACATGACTACATAATATTGATATTGTTTTATCGGCCCAGTCCGAGCTGTAATATAAATAATAAAAAATGTGGAAAAAGTGAAGCGCTGTACATACTTTCCAGATGTACTGTAGTTTATTTACCAAGCACTGATGCTGGGTCACTTGCACAGGTCACAGCGTGTTTCTGACTCTGTCCTCAGAAAATTACACACCACCGATCCTGAGGTTGATGTTTTTGACAGATATTCGATAAATAGTCCCAGCTTGTTGTTGCCTACTGTGTATTGCATTGATTTTTCAGACTTGTGCAATATTAGGATAGAATATCTACACTTACTCAAAGTAGTGGTAGTACTCTTATGATCCAAAAGCTTTGATCCAAAATTAGAATAACTATTTCCTGTCTCTTATAATGGGCAATATTTCCAAAAATAAGTTGCAGAGTTTAGTATTTGAGGTTGGGTGAGGGGTGGATCGGCTTCGAAGTACAGCTGGCAGATGATTGGATTGCCCCAGTTGAGGTTGATCATCTAATCACCATCATTTTTACCAGTAGCGGTCGGGGCCATGAGAAAACACACACGCTGGAGACACACGCTGGAGAGACACGCTGGAAAGACACACTGGAGCATACTTAAAAACCTTGAGACCTCCGAATTCGGGAGATGGGGGGTTGGGCGGGGTTTGGTGGTAGCGGGGGTGTATATTGTAGCATCCCAGAAGAGTTAGTGCTGCAAGGGGTTCTGGGTATTTGTTCTGTTGTGTTTATGTTGTGTTACAGTGCGGATGTTCTCCCGAAATGTGTTTGTCATTCTTGTTTGGTGTGGGTTCACAGTGTGGCGCATATTTGTAACAGTGTTAAAGTTGTTTATATGGCCACCCTGAGTGTGACCTGTATGGCTGTTGATCAAGTATGCCTTGCATTCACTTGTGTGTGTGTGTGGAAAAGCCGCATATGTTATGTGACTGGGCCGGCACGCTGTTTGTATGGAGGAAAAGCAGACGTGACGACAGGTTGTAGAAGACCCTTAAAACAGTGCCTTTAAGGCACGCCCCCAATATTGTTGTCCAGGTGGCAAATCGGGAGAAATTCGGGAGAATGGTTTCCCCGGGTGATTTTCGGGAGGGGCACTGAAATTCGGGAGTCTCCCGGGAAAATCGGGAGGGTTGGCAAGTATGCGCTGGAGAGACACGCTGGAAAGACACGCCGGAGAGACACACGAGGGAAAGACACACGGGAGAGACTGAAAAGTCGCAGAGCGGAGTGCTGTCGCTGTGTGTGAGCAAATTAGAAAGATTGTTAAAACAAAACTTCCTGTGCTCCAGTGAGAGTCTGTCGGTGTCAGGGGAACCCACGGGAGAGGAACTGTTACATCTGGCGCCCAACTTCCCTGACACCAAGGATGACGGCGCCTAACCCACTGGCAGCGTTGGGGCAGGTTTTGGCGGAGGTGACGGCTGCAAGCCAGCAGCAGATGGAGGTATTCCGACTCCAGGTGGCCCAGCAAAGCCAGATTTTGCAGTCGCTGGTGGACCGGGTTGGGGCGATGGCGCCAACATCAGCAGCCGTGTTCGTCCACCGGATGGCAGAAACGGAGGAGCCTTAGGCGTTTCTGGCCATGTTTCAGGCCACGGCGGTGGCATGCGCTTGGCCGGAGGCAGAGTGGGGAGTGCGGCTGTTGCTACTGCTGGCCAGAGAGGCGCAGCGAGCGGATCTGAGGCGGGCTGTGCTGGACCGGACAGGCTGTTCAAGCAAGGACCACAGACTCCGGTTCAGGGCACTACGTCTGGGGCCGGAGGATCGGCCGTTCATACTGAGGCAGCAGCTGCGGGACGCGGCGACGCGCTGGCTGCAGCCGGGGGAACCCGACGGCCGAGTGGTGGAGCTGGTCATGCTGGAGCAGTTCCTGGAGGCGATCCCGGTGCGGACATGGGCCTGAATCACCACCGCCCCAAAGACCTGGCAGCAGCGGTGGTTTTGGCCGAGGGCCACCTGGCGGTGCACCGCGAGGCGCAGAAGGGGGAGAGGACTGGATGCGGCCAAGCATCCAGTACCGGTGCCGTGCAGGCTGTGCGGGCCACAGGCTGAGGCGGGTCCGCCGGTTCCACGGCACCGGATTAATGATCCATCGTTTTCTTCTGCCTCACAGGCCCCGACCGCTACAGATGCTGTGCTTCCCCCGCAGACGGCTCCTCGAACGCCTGGGCAGGCGTGCTGGAGGTGTGGGCAGCCCGGTCACGTGCGTCGGGAGTGTCCACTCCAGCTGTCAGCTCTCCGGGACCGTCCCCCGGGCCGGAAGAGACGTACTATGTTCCGGTAAGGATTTGAGGGGGTACACACCTGGCACTGGTGGATTCGGGCTGTGAGCAGTCTCCGATCCACCAGAACCAGGTTCGACCCGGTGCTTTGAGGGAGGTTAAACTGGTGAGGATTAAATGTGTGCATGGGGATATTCACGAGTACCCTGTAGTGCCGGTGGAAATTTGGTTCAAGAAAAAAATATATAGTATTAAGGTTGCTGTAAATTCACACCTGACGCACCCCTTAATCTTGGGAACCAATTGGGCAGGGTTTAATGATTTACTGGGGCAGTGCGCGGGGGTGTGTTCACGACCGGTAGGGAAATGGGATATCTGTGCTGTTTTCTCAGTGGTGACGCAAGGTCATCTGACACTGCCGAGGGGGAGGGGGAACCGGCGGGGACTTCGCAGGAAGTCCCCCCGGCTTCCCAATGGCTCCCCATGGAAGATTTTCCACTTGAGCAGTCTTATGATGATACTCTACGCTCAGCCTTGTACCAAGTGATATCCATTGATGGTCAGTTGGTGCGCCCTGGAATAGTGCGGGTATTTCCCCACTTTGCATTAATCAGGGAGAGATTATACAGAGTGAGTCGTGACACGCAGACAGGAGAGGAAATCACCCAGTTGTTGGTGCCAAAAAGCCCTCGGGAAATGATTTTCCAAGCGGCTCATTGTAACCCAAGTAAGGCTGAAACGACGCGTCGACGTAGTTGACGTCATCGGTTACGTAAATACGTCGACGCCGTTTTTGTGCGTCGGCGCGTCGTATATTTACGTCACACTACTGTCATGGCGGAGCGCAAAGCAGACGATGCGAGCGAGGGGAAAAAGCACGCCAAAAGTCGTCAAAAGTGTGGGAGTATTTCAATAAACGGCCTAATAATGTTGTATGCACACTGTGTCGAGCGGAAATGGCCTATCATAGCAGCATAACGGCTATGAAGGAACATTTGAAAAGAAAACCGACAGCGTTCTTGCCATCACCATCAACTAGTCAATCGTCCGCGTGCGTATACGTTGTCATCATTACACAAAAACATGAATGTGTCATTTGTATCTGCGTTGTGAATTCATAAACTAAAGCACCGTTTCGCTCTGAGAGGCGCGTTTGGCGTGCCTGTTCAGTGTTTACAAAGACTCGCTCCTCTTTAACGCTGTGGAGAGGCGGGGCCGGCGAGCGAGCGGCGAGGTGGGGACGTGCCCAGGTGCGCGATCCGCGCACCTGGGCACGATCATCCAATCTCCTCTCGCTGAAGAAAAGGGGAGCAGCAGAGAGAGAGGGAAGAGAGACTGGAAGGAGCCAGAGTGAAGCTGACGTGGAGCGAGAGAGGAGGAGAGACAGAGACAGGGGACGACGAGCGAGCGAGGAAGAGGAGCCGAAAAGCGAGGAAAGAAAGAGAAAAGAGTTGGAAGAGAAAAGACTTTGTGTAAAATTAAAAGATTGTAAACCTGACAAAGCCGTCTGGCGTTCAGTCTGTCGGTCCTGAAAGAACCCCACGGCACAAAGACGTGTCACAAACGCTAACGTTAATTAGTTGTGCAAATACCTTTTACAACATTAACAGTTACATATACTATGTACAAACGAACAATTAACTTTCACTTTAATCATACTATCATTGTTGTGTTATTAAGCAAAATAAGCAATACTTTTACTTTTGTTGAAATGTTTACACTGTACACTTTTTTTGTATTGGATGTTTAGCTTTATTTTTGCACATTTTAGCAAATAAGCAATACTTTTACTTTTGTTGAAATGTTTACACTGTTACAGAATATTTCCGTTTTGTACTTTTTTGTATTGGATGTTTATCTTTATTTTTGCACATTTTAAAGCAAAATAAGCAATACTTTTAATTTTGAAATGCTTATACTATTGCAGAATATTAAGATTTGCACTGGATGTTTACTTTTATATTTGCACATTAAAAAGCAAATAAGCTACTTTTAATTTTGTTAAATGTTAAAAGTTTTAAATGTTTACATTGTTACAGAATATTTTGTCATGTTGTTGTCAATGTTGACTGAGTGGCCATACTTTTTTTTTTTGTAAATAAAAGCCATGCCTTTTGAAAAAACTGGCCTACATTTTTTTTTTTTTTAATAATCGGTAAAAGGAAAAATAATCTATAGATTAATCGAAAAAAATAATCTATAGATTAACCGATTAATCGAAAAAATAATCTATAGATTAATCGATAGAAAAATAATCGTTAGCTGCAGCCCTAAACCCAAGGGCAGGAAATATGGGGTACGATAAAACACTAAACCGGGTAATGGTCCGATTCTATTGGCCAGGTATCCGGGCAGAGCGCCTTTGCACCCAATACCACTCATAGAGGTCCCGTTTGAATGGATTTGCATGGACCTCGTCGGACCATTTCACCCGAGTACCCGGGGATATCGTTTTGCGTTAGTTCTGGTGGATTACGCAACTCGATATCCCGAAGCAGTGCCGCTGCGGTCCATCTCTGCAAAGAGTGTGGCGCAGGCGCTGTTTCGGGTCATCTCCCGAGTCAGAATCCCGAAAGAGATTCTGACTGACCAGGGCACTTCATTTATGTCACATACGGTGAAAGAGCTGTACGGATTATTGGGTATCAAGTCTTTTCGGACCAGCGTGTACCACTCGCAGACCGACTGGCTGGTGGAGCGGCTGAATAAGACTCTGAAATCCATGACATCCGTAAGTTCGCGCACAAAGATAAGCCTAATTGGGACAAATGGTTAGATCCTCTGTTGTTTGCAGTGCGAGAGGTTCCCCAGGCCTCCACGGGGGTTTCCCCCTTTGAATTATTGTTCCGACAGGAAGCCACGCGGGGTTCTGGACCTAGTTAAGGAAAGCTGGGAGGAAGGTCCGAGCCCCAGTAAAAATTTAATTCAATACGTCCTGGACCTGAGAGCAAAACTCAACACACTTGGTCACTTATCACGTGAGAATCTGCTCCGTGCCCAGGAACGTCAGCAGCGCCTGTACAATAGAGGAATGCAACTGAGACAATTTTCACCAGGAGATAAAGCGCTTGTGTTGCTTCCAACTTCCAGCTGGGGGAGGGGGGGATCGGCTTCGAAGTACAGCTGGCAGGTGATTGGATTGCCCCAGCTATGGCTGATCCTCTAATCACCTGTCATGAGACAACACACACGCTGGAGACACACGCTGGAGAGACACGCTGGAAGACACACGGGAGAGACTGAAAAGTCGCGGAGCGGAGTGCTGTTTAAAAGATTAAAAAGATTGTTAAAACAAGACTGTGCTCCAGTGCGAGTCTGTCGGTGTCAGGGGAACCCACGGGAGAGGAATTGTTACACAAGTCTTTTGGCCTTATATATGACTTCCCAATATCCTTTTCATTGCATTTCAGCGGTTTAATTGAAGTTTTTTTCTTTTATACTCATAATAAATGATAAATGGGTTGTACTTGTATAGCGCTTTTCTACCTTCAAGGTACTCAAAGCGCTTTGACACTACTTCCACATTTACCCATTCACACACACATTCACACACTGATGGAGGGAGCTGCCATGCAAGGCGCTAACCAGCACCCATCAGGAGCAAGGGTGAAGTGTCTTGCTCAGGACGTAACGGACATGACGAGGTTGGTACTAGGTGGGGATTGAACCAGGGACCCTCGGGTTGCGCACGGCCACTCTTCCACTGCGCCACGCCGTCTCATCAAAGCTCTAAACATTATGCATCATGATTTTTGGTGTCTTCTGGTGGTTAAGGGGCGCAATTGCACCAAAACAACATTTTCTTGTTTTTCAATCTGCAATAATGAGATTCATTTGATTTTCATAGAAAAAGCATAGCAATACATCAGGACCAGGAAGAAATGTCAGATCGCTATCTTTTAAACTGAACAATTACATCACATAAGGAACACGTGTAATGTCCGTTTTGGACCCTAGGGTTGCACAAGGGTTAATAACACAAATATTTCGAGCAATTGTTGGCACAAAGTGCATCAAACTCCTGAGACAAATGAAAGCATTTGGGATAACTGCACCATGACCTTTCCAACCCTGAAGGCTTAATTTGTGTATCACAATGCAGTGTTTGTATATGGATAAAGTGCTTTACTGATACGGCTTAATTTTGGCCATCTTTCACCACCGCCATCATTATTTTTCTGATCTCTGCCTATCATGAGACAGGAAGCTACAAACAAACTAGCAGCAGCAGGGAGGAAAACCACTTGCGAACAAGTAACAAAAACAGTGGGGTCATGACACAACAGGGTCAAAGGGAAAAAAAATCCCTCCTGACATTGCGCCCTCAAAAATTATGTTCATTGGTAGAATTTCCCAGCTGAGCCCTGACGGAAGCTGTCGGCAGCTTCATTTCATACCTGACAGCTCTACAGCAAGCGAAACTGCAATGTTGTGCTTCCACTGAGTGTATTTTCCATCGCACGGCAGAAAATACAGCACCCTTTGCGGAAGACACCACCCGACTGGCGTACTCCTCCAGCTTTTACACATCAAAGTTTGTTTACAACTCTTGGAGGAAGCTATCGTATGTAAATTACATTGTTGTTTGACAAATGGTGATTGCTCTCCTGCTCCATGTGACGTCAATGCAACACTACGACTTTTACTCAGAACAAGGGTTTTCCCGGCAGAGTTACCACACAAACACACCTCCGACTGATTATGTGGGGGAGGCATTGAAGGAGGACAAACTACATTGATGAATATTTAATGTTGCGCTACAACTGCCAGAAATGGAAATTGAACCGAAACACACGAAATGTTGTAATAGATTTCCTCAAGGAACTGAGAGACTGTCTGGATAGACCGGTTTCCATAGCAATCGCCTGCACCGTCACATGGTTACCAAGGAACTAATCCTGGGATCCTGTGTGTTTTGTTTATGTTTGGCAAAGCTTAAGACGGACAAAGCCACACGTTGCCAATTCATTTCAAACAGTCAAACTTCTATCACTGATAGGCAAGGTTGGGTTTGTGAGAGCTGAAGTGTGACCTGTGCATATCTCTGTTAAGATGCCAAAATGGCATCTTCTGTGAATTGAAAACACTAGCCGGGGCTAGAAAGAACATGACTGATGAGGCTACAACATTGCAACATCAAGTGCATTTTAAGTTGTGCTAAATAAGAAATCAAATGTTTCAGTATACAAAATCATAATAACAAGATCAAAACAAATATATTATTATGAAATTTAACTTTTTTTGTATATATGTTACTTTAAACATAATAAAAAGTATTCTGGTACAAAATGTTCACACCACGGACATACTTTTGTTTGGAAAGTGTGTAGTTAGAAGGATGATGAAGACTGCCCTCTAGTGTTCAGTAATTAGTACCTAACACTCTAAAAACGGCAGTAGGACAGAGGTTTCCAAATTTTTTGACTGAGGGGCCACATTGGGCTAAAAAAAAAGCAGATTGCATGTAAAGAAACAATATATATTGTATATACATACATATATATATTTATATATATATATATATATATATATATATATATATATATATATATATATATATATATATATATATATATATATATATATATATATATGTACATACACATTAGGGCTGACAAACGATTTAAATATTGAATCGCAATTAATCACATTTTCATACTTAACTCAAAATGAATCAGCAGATAGATATAATTTGGCATCATTAATAAGTGTAGCCTGGATAGCCAATGTTCAAGTTTTAACAACATTAATGGGCAATTGATTTGCTTTGATGAAATTTGTTTTAAACATTATGCTTTTTTAAACAGCTCAACACAAAAACAACAAACAGGCTTTTAAGGACAATAAAAAAAATACCTGCAGTGTTTTGGCATCTTGCCAGATTTTGTAGAAATACAGAATTTGTATTCCTACTTTAGGAGCTCTTGCACTTAGAGAAGGAGCTGCACTTTGATGTTTAAGTACCAGTTTCACCCATTAATAACACAAAATGTGGATTGTTGCGATCATGCTTATTGTCAAATATGGTTGGTTATGTAATCTGTGATATTTCTACCTGAATAAATGCTTCTGATATTTTGATCATACAAAACTATGATCGATAACTGCACTTTAATAAACTCACGGACTGATCGGCGCCAGCTGGCTAGCTTAAACTCTGACATGAAAACAAGAGGCATTAATGTCTTTCCCCATTAAACAACATACCCCAATCTAAACTTATGTAAACACATTACTGTCTGGTCAACTAAGATATTCAACTGCACACATTGAACCAACAAGCGGTGCTCTCTTAGCATGAGTGCTTCAGGATTATGAAACAGAGGTGGCTTCAAGGCGTGTGTCGGGTAATGGAGGGTTTTTTTCCACGAGGCGCGGGCCATGTACGAGAGGAGCTGGAAATTATGACGTGTGAAGCCTCGCTGCCAGGCCGTACAACGTGACTGCGAATCGGGACGCAGTTCAGATTTTGGCGGAATATTCAACACAAAAACCAAGCTTTTGAGAGTTGTGGTCACTTTGGAACCTGGATAGAGAACACAAATAGTTTTGAAATGCCAATAGAATCAAAGAATATCGCTGCTTGATAATAAATTTGACGGCAAACTTATTCCAAGCTGTGTAAACACATGCTGTATTTATTGTCTTTTAACCAGCTGCCAGAATTCAATTGCGGAATGATGGAGAGGTTTTGTCAAGAAAAAAAAAATAAAGAATCACTTAACACAACAAATAATAATGAAATAAATCTCCTCTGATCTCTACGTCACTGTCCCAGTTACATTACATTGTCATCTTCCTCTTTATGCCATTTGCTCAAGGTGACAGAAAAACATTATACAACCTGCCCCATCATAAGATTCCACCATGTTGGCAAAATAAAATCACACAATATATAACACATAAAACATATGTTATTATACCAGTGTTGATTTAACTGGCAAAACAATTTGGTCAAACATTTATTGGGATTCATTGTCATTTCCAAGATCCAGGACAGACGCAACAATTCAATGCATCACACGTTTTGTGGTTAAAATACAGCTGTTTGTAATGATACATTTGACCAGCAGGTGGTGTCTTGTGCCGAAGCATGCATTGCAGCCTCGAGAAATTCTCGAACCATTTGGCTCAAGTGGTTCAAATAGGCTTCAACTGACCATCACTATGTGTAAATGCTACTGGTTGTTTTTATATGTCATTATGAAACCTGTTTTTTGCTGCCCTCTTGGCCAGATCACTTTTTTAAAAGAGATCTTGATCTTAATCACAACAAGTTTTTACCTGGTAAATAAAGGAAAATGAATAATTGTTAAAGGGGATAAGGTCATTACCCAGCCTGCATTTCACAGATTCGAGGCAGATCGTTCAGTCATTAAATTCATGGACTAGCATGAAATATTTGGCAAAATCTATCATTATTCATCTTTTAAGACTGTTTTGTGGAATAGCATATGCATTTGTTATCATTTGACCAGCATTGGTTTGAACTTGTACTAGAAATACATTCTATTGTGCTTTGTCTACAATTGATATTTGTGAATAAGGTGTCCTTTGGTGTTGTGCTATTTGATATATTTAACATTATGAAAGACAAAACCTTACAACCTTTGCTTTGTATTTAAAGAAACATTTCAGGGTGTAATAACACATTCAGTCCCCACTTCTGTTTTGTTGACAGATACACCAGCAACAGCTTTGCAATTTTTTTCATTTATGAGTTCTTGATGTTAACAGGAATATTAGTCTCAATGGTCTCTATCAACAATTGCCATATATTTCAAGTCTTCAAGGCAGGGTATAGGTAAAGTTTTCAACTACCAATAATCAGTAGTTTCTTTGACAAACCAGCATCTGTCATGCAAAAGTTTTCATCAATGAGAACTTGATGTTAACAGAAAGATGAGTTTCAATGGAGACTATCCTAAATTGCCATAGCTGACTATATTTCAAGTCATGAAGGCGGGATATTGGGTTAAGTTTTCAACTAGCAATAATCACACCTCGGATAAACCTAACAAGAGATGATACTACCACTGCACAAAGATATCAAGTGAATGTTCAAGGCCATTCAGTCATTACCCCAACCTACATTTCACCGTTACGGCACTTCAGCACAGAACATTCATTCATTAAATTAATGGACTCGCATAACATAATTGGCAAACTCTTTTATTCTTTGTCTTGTAAGACTGTTGTTCGAAATAGCATATTTATTTGTTGACCAAGGTTTGTTTGAACTTGCACTAGAAACACATTCTATTGTGCTTCGTCTACAGTATAGTTCTGTACAGTGTATTATCAATACATTTTCAAGAAAATAGTTTAGGATGTCGCTTCTTTGACAGACCAGCACCTGTCATATACATGTAATCATAAATGAGATCTTGATGTTAACAGAAAGATGAGTCTCACTGGAGACTATCAAAAATTGCCATAGCTGACTGTATTTCAAGTCATCAAGGCGGGGTATTGGGTAAAGTTTTCAACTAGCAATAATCACGCCTCGGATAAACCTCATAGGCTATGATACTGCCACTGCACAAAGATGTCAAGTGAATGTTCAAGGCCATTCAGTCATTACCCAGCCTACATTTCACAGTTACGGTACTTCAGCACAGAACATTCATTCATTAAATTAATGGACTAGCATAACAAAGTTGGCAAACTCTTTTATTCTTTGTCTTGTAAGACTTTTGTTCAAAATAGCGTATCTATTTCTTATCATTTGACCAACGTTTGTTTGAACTTGTACAAGAAACACATTCGATTGTGCTTTGTGTACAGTATAGTTTTGTACAGTGTCTTATCAATATATCTTCAAGCCAAGAGTTTAGGATGTAGAGTCTTTGACAGACCAGCACAGGTCATGCAAAAGTTTTCATTAATGAGATCTTGATGTTAACCGATAGATGAGTCTCAATAGAGACTATCATGAATTGCCAGAGCTGACTATATTTCAAGTCATCAAGGTAGGGTATTGGGTAAAGTTTTCAATTAGCAATATTCACGCCTCGGATTAACATCTTGGGCTATGATACTGCCACTGCACAAAGATGTCAAGAGAATGTTCAAGGCCATTCGTCATTACCCAGCCTACATTTCACAGTAACGGTACTTCAGCACAGAACATTCATTCATTAAATTAATGGACTCGCATAACATAATTGGCAAACTCTTTTATTCTTTGTCTTGTAAGACTGTTGTTCCAAATAGCATATTTATTTGTTGACCAAGGTTTGTTTGAACTTGCACTAGAAACACATTCTATTGTGCTTCGTCTACAGTATAGTTCTGTACAGTGTATTATCAATACATTTTCAAGAAAATAGTTTAGGATGTCGCTTCTTTGACAGACCAGCACCTGTCATATAAATGTTATCATCAATGAGATCTTGATGTTAACAGAAAGATGAGTCTCACTGGAGACTATCAAAAATTGCCATAGCTGACTGTATTTCAAGTCATCAAGGCGGGGTATTGGGTAAAGTTTTCAACTAGCAATAATCACGCCTCGGATAAACCTCATAGGCTATGATACTGCCACTGCACAAAGATGTCAAGTGAATGTTCAAGGCCATTCAGTCATTACCCAGCCTACATTTCACAGTTACAGTACTTCAGCACAGAACATTCATTCATTAAATTAATGGACTAGCATAACAAAGTTGAAAAACTCTTTTATTCTTTGTCTTGTAGACTTTTGTTCAAAATAGCGTATCTATTTCTTATCATTTGACCAACGTTTGTTTGAACTTGTACAAGAAACACATTCGATTGTGCTTTGTGTACAGTATAGTTTTGTACAGTGTCTTATCAATATATCTTCAAGACAAGAGTTTAGGATGTAGAGTCTTTGACAGACCAGCACAGGTCATGCAAAAGTTTTCATTAATGAGATCTTGATGTTAACAGATAGATGAGTCTCAATAGAGACTATCATGAATTGCCAGAGCTGACTATATTTTAAGTCATCAAGGTAGGGTATTGGGTAAAGTTTAGCAATATTCACGCCTCGGATTAACCTCTTGGGCTATGATACTGCCACTGCACAAAGATGACTTCAGCACAGAACATTCATTCATTAAATTAATGGACTCGCATAACATAATTGGCAAACTCTTTTATTCTTTGTCTTGTAAGACTGTTGTTCCAAATAGCATATTTATTTGTTGACAAAGGTTTGTTTGAACTAGTACTAGAAACACATTCTATTGTGCTTTGTGTACATTATAGTTCTGGACGGTGTCTTATCAATACATTTTCAAGTAAAGAGTTTAGGTTGTAGTTTCTTTGACAGACCAGCACCTGTCATGCAAAAGTTTTTATGAATGAGATATGGATGTTATCAGTAAGATGAGTCTCAATGGAGACTATCAAAAATTGCAATAGCTGACTATATTTCAAGTCATCAAGGCGGGGTATTGGGTTAAGTTTTCAACTAGCAATAACTGCATCTCAGATAATCCTCATGGGCTATATGATACTGCCACTGCACAAAGATATCAAGTGAATGTTCAAGGCCATGCAGTCATTACCCAGCCTACATTTCACAGTTACGGTACTTCAGCACGGAACATTCATTCATTAAATGAATGGACTTGCATAACATAATTGGCAAACTCTTTTATTCTTTGTCTTGTAAGACTGTTGTTCGAAATAGCATATTTATTTGTTGACCAAGGTTTGTTTGAACTTGCACTAGAAACACATTCTATTGTGCTTCGTCTACAGTATAGTTCTGTACAGTGTATTATCAATACATTTTCAAGAAAATAGTTTAGGATGTCGCTTCTTTGACAGACCAGCATCTGTCATGTCAATGTTAGCATCAATGAGATCTTGATGTTAACAGAAAGATGAGTCTCAATGGAGACTATCAAAAATTGCCATAGCTGACTATATTTCAAGTCATCAAGGCGGGGTATTGGGTAAAGTTTTCAACTAGCAATAATCACGCCTCGGATAAACCTCATAGGCTATGATACTGCCATTGCACAAAGATGTCAAGTGAATGTTCAAGGCCATTCAGTCATTACCCAGCCTACATTTCACAGTTACAGTACTTCAGCACAGAACATTAATTCATTAAATTAATGGACTAGCATAACAAAGTTGGCAAACTCTTTTGTTCAAAATAGCATATCTATTTCTTATCATTTGACCAACGTTTGTTTGAACTTGTACAAGAAACACATTCGATTGTGCTTTGTGTACAGTATAGTTTTGTACAGTGTCTTATGATTATATCTTCAAGACAAGAGTTTAGGATGTAGAGTCTTTGACAGACCGGCACGGGTCATGCAAAAGTTTTCATTAATGAGATCTTGATGTTAACAGTAAGATGAGTCTCATAGGAAACTATCAAAAATTGCCATAGCTGACTATATTTCAAGTCATCAAGGCAAGGTATTGGGTAAAGTCTTCAACTAGCAATAATTGCACCTCAGATAATCCTCATGGTCAATGATACTGCCACTGTACAAAGATGTCAAGTGAATGTTCAATGCCATTCAGTCATCACCCAGCCTACAATTCACAGTTACGGTACTTCAGCACAGAACATTCATTAATTAAATTAATGGACTCTCTTAAATGGCAAACTCTTTTATTCTTTGTCTTGTAAGACTGTTGTTCGAAATATTTATTTGTTGACAAAGGTTTGTTTGAACTAGTACTAAAAACACATTATATTGTGCTTTGTGTACATTATAGTTCTGGACGGTGTCTTATCAATACATTTTCAAGTAAAGAGTTTAGGTTGTAGTTTCTTTGACAGACCAGCACCTGTCATGCAAAAGTTTTTATCAATGAGATATGGATGTTATCAGTAAGATGAGTCTCAATGGAGACTATCAAAAATTGCAATAGCTGACTATATTTCAAGTCATCAAGGCGGGGTATTGGGTTAAGTTTTCAACTAGCAATAACTGCACCTCAGATAACCCTCATGGGCTATGATACTGCCACTGCACAAAGATGTCAAGTGAATGTTCAAGGCCATGCAGTCATTACCCAGCCTACATTTCACAGTTACGGTACTTCAGCACGGAACATTCATTCATTAAATTAATGGACTTGCATAACATAATTGGCAAACTCTTTTATTCTTTGTCTTGTAAGACTGTTGTTTGAAATAGCATATTTATTTGTTGACCAAGGTTTGTTTGAACTTGCACTAGAAACACATTCTATTGTGCTTTGTGTACATTATAGTTCTGTACGGTGTCTTATCAATAAATTTTCAAGAAAAGAGTTTAGGTTGTAGTTTCTTTGACAGACCAGCACTTGTCACGCAAAAGTTTTCATAATTGAGATATGGATGTCGTCAGTAAGATGAGTCTCAATGGAGACTCAAAAATTGCCATAGCTGACTATATTTCAAGTCATCAAGGCGGGGTATTGGGTTAAGTTTTAAACTAGCAATAACTGCACCTCAGATAACCCTCACGGGCTATGATACTGCCACTGCACAAAGATGTCAAGTGAATGTTCAAGGCCATGCAGTCATTACCCAGCCTACATTTCACAGTTACGGTACTTCAGCACGGAACATTCATTCATTAAATTAATGGACTTGCATAACATAATTGGCAAACTCTTTTATTCTTTGTCTTGTAAGACTGTTGTTTGAAATAGCATATTTATTTGTTGACCAAGGTTTGTTTGAACTTGTACTAGAAACACATTCTATTGTGCTTTGTGTACACTATAGTTCTGTACGGTGTCTTATCAATACATTTTCAAGAAAAGAGTTTAGGTTGTAGTTTCTTTGACAGACCAGCACCTGTCACGCAAAAGTTTTCATAATTGAGATATGGATGTCGTCAGTAAGATGAGTCTCAATGGAGACTATCAAAAATTGCCATAGCTGACTATATTACAAGTCATCAAGGCAGGGTATTGGGTAAAGTTTTCAACTAGCAATAATTGCACCTCAGATAATCCTCATGGGCTATGATACTGCCACTGCACAAAGATGTCAAGTGAATGTTCAAGGCCATTCAGTCATTACCCAGCCTACATTTCACAGTTACGGTACTTCAGCACAGAACATTCATTCATTGAATTAATGGACTTGCATAACATAATTTGCAAACTCTTTTATTCTTTGTCTTGTAAGACTGTTGTTCGAAATAGCATATTTATTTGTTGACCAAGGTTTGTTTGAACTTGCACTAGAAACACATTCTATTGTGCTTCGTCTACAGTATAGTTCTGTACAGTGTATTATCAATACATTTTCAAGAAAATAGTTTAGGATGTCGCTTCTTTGACAGACCAGCATCTGTCATGTCAATGTTAGCATCAATGAGACCTTGATGTTAACAGAAAGATGAGTCTCAATGGAGACTATCAAAAATTGCCATAGCTGACTATATTTCAAGTCATCAAGGCGGGGTATTGGGTAAAGTTTTCAACTAGCAAAAATCACGCCTCGGATAAACCTCATAGGCTATGATACTGCCACTGCACAAAGATGTCAAGTGAATGTTCAAGGCCATTCAGTCATTATTCAGCCTACATTTCACAGTTACGGTACTTCAGCACAGAACATTCATTCATTAAATTAATGGACTAGCATAACAAAGTTGGCAAACTCTTTTGTTCAAAATAGCATATCTATTTCTTATCATTTGACCAACGTTTGTTTGAACTTGTACAAGAAACACATTCGATTGTGCTTTGTGTACAGTATAGTTTTGTACAGTGTCTTATCAATATATCTTCAAGACAAGAGTTTAGGATGTAAAGTCTTTGACAGACCAGCACGGGTCATGCAAAAGTTTTCATTTATGAGATCTTGATATTAACAGTAAGATGAGTCTCATAGGAAACTATCAAAAATTGCCATAGCTGACTATATTTCAAGTCATCAAGGCAAGGTATTGGGTAAAGTCTTCAACTAGCAATAATTGCACCTCAGATAATCCTCATGGTCAATGATACTGCCACTGCACAAATATGTCAAGTGAATGTTCAAGGCCATTCAGTCATTACCCAGCCTACATTTCACAGTTACGGTACTTCAGCAGAGAACATTCATTCATTAAATTAATGGACTCGCATAACATAATTGGCAAACTCTTTTATTCTTTGTCTTGTAAGACTGTTGTTTGAAATAGCATATTTATTTGTTGACCAAGGTTTGTTTGAACTTGTACTAGAAACACATTCTATTGTGCTTTGTGTACATTATAGTTCTGTACGGTGTCTTATCAATACATTTTCAAGAAAAGAGTTTAGGTTGTAGTTTCTTTGACAGACCAGCACCTGTCACGCAAAAGTTTTCATAATTGAGATATGGATGTCGTCAGTAAGATGAGTCTCAATGGAGACTATCAAAAATTGCCACAGCTGGCTATTTTTCAAGTCATCAAGGCAGGGTATTGGTTAAAGTTTTCAACTAGCAATAATTGCACCTCAGATAATCCTCATGGGCTATGATACTACCACTGCACAAAGATGTCAAGTGAATGTTCAAGGCCATTCAGTCATTACCCAGCCTACATTTCACAGTTACGGTACTTCAGCAGAGAACATTCATTCATTAAATTAATGGACTCGCATAACATGATTGGCAAACTCTTTTATTCTTTGTCTTGTAAGACTGTTGTTCGAAATAGCATATTTATTTGTTGACCAAGGTTTGTTTGAACTTGTACTAGAAACACATTCTATTGTGCTTTGTGTACATTATAGTTCTGTACGGTGTCTTATCAATACATTTTCAAGAAAAGAGTTTAGGTTGTAGTTTCTTTGACAGACCAGCACCTGTCACGCAAAAGTTTTCATAATTGAGATATGGATGTCGTCAGTAAGATGAGTCTCAATGGAGACTATCAAAAATTGCCAAAGCTGGCTATTTTTCAAGTCATCAAGGCAGGGTATTGGTTAAAGTTTTCAACTAGCAATAATTGCACCTCAGATAATCCTCATGGGCTATGATACTACCACTGCACAAAGATGTCAAGTGAATGTTCAAGGCCATTCAGTCATTACCCAGCCTACATTTCACAGGTACAGTACTTCAGCAGAGAACATTCATTCATTAAATTAATGGACTCGCATAACATGATTGGCAAACTCTTTTATTCTTTGTCTTGTAAGACTGTTGTTCGAAATAGCATATTTATTTGTTGACCAAGGTTTGTTTGAACTTGTACTAGAAACACATTCTATTGTGCTTTGTGTACATTATAGTTCTGTACGGTGTCTTATCAATACATTTTCAAGAAAAGAGTTTAGGTTGTAGTTTCTTTGACGGACCAGCACCTGTCACGCAAAAGTTTTCATAATTGAGATACGGATGTCGTCAGTAAGATGAGTCTCAATGGAGACTATCAAAAATTGCCAAAGCTGGCTATTTTTCAAGTCATCAAGGCAGGGTATTGATTAAAGTTTTCAACAAGCAATAATTGCACCTCAGATAATGCTCATGGGCTATGATACTACCACTGCACAAAGATGTCAAGTGAATGTTCAAGGCCATTCAGTCATTACCCAGCCTACATTTCACAGTTACGGTACTTCAGCAGAGAACATTCATTCATTAAATTAATGGACTCGCATAACATAATTGGCAAACTCTTTTATTCTTTGTCTTGTAAGACTGTTGTTTGAAATAGCATATTTATTTGTTGACCAAGGTTTGTTTGAACTTGTACTAGAAACACATTCTATTGTGCTTTGTGTACATTATAGTTCTGTACGGTGTCTTATCAATAAATTTTCAAGAAAAGAGTTTAGGTTGTAGTTTCTTTGACAGACCAGCACCTGTCACGCAAAAGTTTTCATAATTGAGATATGGATGTCGTCAGTAAGATGAGTCTCAATGGAGACTATCAAAAATTGCCATAGCTGACTATATTACAAGTCATCAAGGCAGGGTATTGGGTAAAGTTTTCAACTAGCAATAATTGCACCTCAGATAATCCTCATGGGCTATGATACTGCCACTGCACAAAGATGTCAAGTGAATGTTCAAGGCCATTCAGTCATTACCCAGCCTACATTTCACAGTTACGGTACTTCAGCACAGAACATTCATTCATTGAATTAATGGACTCGCATAAAAAAGTTGGCAAACTCTTTTATTTTTTGTTTTGTAAGACTGTTGTTCGAAATAGCATATTTATTTGTTGATCAAGGTTTGTTTGAACTTGTACTACAAACACATTTTATTGTGCTTTGTGTACAGTATAGGTCTGTACAGTGTCTTATCAATACATTCTCAAGAAAAGAGTTTAGGATGTAGATTCTTTGACGGACCAGCACCTGCCTTGCAAAAGTTTTCATCAATGAGATCTTGATGTTATCAGTAAGATGACTCTCAATGGAGACTATCAAAAATTGCCACAGCTGGCTATTTTTCAAGTCATCAAGGCAGGGTATTGGTTAAAGTTTTCAACTAGCAATAATTGCACCTCAGATAATCCTCATGGGCTATGATACTACCACTGCACAAAGATGTCAAGTGAATGTTCAAGGCCATTCAGTCATTACCCAGCCTACATTTCACAGTTACGGTACTTCAGCAGAGAACATTCATTCATTAAATTAATGGACTCGCACAACATGATTGGCAAACTCTTTTATTCTTTGTCTTGTAAGACTGTTGTTCGAAATAGCATATTTATTTGTTGACAAAGGTTTGTTTGAGCTAGTACTAGAAACACATTCTATTGTGCTTTGTGTACATTATAGTTCTGTACGGTGTCTTATCAATACATTTTCAAGTAAAGAGTTTAGGTTGTAGTTTCTTTGACAGACCAGCACCTGTCATGCAAAAGTTTTTATCAATGAGATATGGATGTTATCAGTAAGATGAGTCTCAATGGAGACTATCAAAAATTGCAATAGCTGACTATATTTCAAGTCATCAAGGCGGGGTATTGGGTTAAGTTTTCAACTAGCAATAACTGCACCTCAGATAACCCTCATGGGCTTTGATACTGCCACTGCACAAAGATGTCAAGTGAATGTTCAAGGCCATGCAGTCATTACCCAGCCTACATTTCACAGTTACGGTACTTCAGCACGGAACATTCATTCATTAAATTAATGGACTTGCATAACATAATTGGCAAACTCTTTTATTCTTTGTCTTGTAAGACTGTTGTTTGAAATAGCATATTTATTTGTTGACCAAGGTTTGTTTGAACTTGTACTAGAAACACATTCTATTGTGCTTTGTGTACACTATAGTTCTGTACGGTGTCTTATCAATACATTTTCAAGAAAAGAGTTTAGGTTGTAGTTTCTTTGACAGACCAGCACCTGTCACGCAAAAGTTTTCATAATTGAGATATGGATGTCGTCAGTAAGATGAGTCTCAATGGAGACTATCAAAAATTGCCATAGCTGACTATATTACAAGTCATCAAGGCAGGGTATTGGTTAAAGTTTTCAACTAGCAATAATTGCACCTCAGATAATCCTCATGGGCTATGATACTGCCACTGCACAAAGATGTCAAGTGAATGTTCAAGGCCATTCAGTCATTACCCAGCCTACATTTCACAGTTACGGTACTTCAGCACAGAACATTCATTCATTGAATTAATGGACTCGCATAAAAAAGTTGGCAAACTCTTTTATTTTTTGTTTTGTAAGACTGTTGTTCAAAATAGCATATTTATTTGTTGACCAAGGTTTGTTTGAACTTGTACTACAAACACATTTTATTGTGCTTTGTGTACAGTATAGGTCTGTACAGTGTCTTATCAATACATTCTCAAGAAAAGAGTTTAGGATGTAGATTCTTTGACGGACCAGCACCTGCCTTGCAAAAGTTTTCATCAATGAGATCTTGATGTTATCAGTAAGATGAGTCTCAATGGAGACTATCAAAAATTGCCACAGCTGGCTATTTTTCAAGTCATCAAGGCAGGGTATTGGTTAATGTTTTCAACTAGCAATAATTGCACCTCAGATAATCCTCATGGGCTATGATACTACCACTGCACAAAGATGTCAAGTGAATGTTCAAGGCCATTCAGTCATTACCCAGCCTACATTTCACAGTTACGGTACTTCAGCAGAGAACATTCATTCATTAAATTAATGGACTCGCACAACATGATTGGCAAACTCTTTTATTCTTTGTCTTGTAAGACTGTTGTTCGAAATAGCATATTTATTTGTTGACAAAGGTTTGTTTGAACTAGTACTAGAAACACATTCTATTGTGCTTTGTGTACATTATAGTTCTGTACGGTGTCTTATCAATACATTTTCAAGTAAAGAGTTTAGGTTGTAGTTTCTTTGACAGACCAGCACCTGTCATGCAAAAGTTTTTATCAATGAGATATGGATGTTATCAGTAAGATGAGTCTCAATGGAGACTATCAAAAATTGCAATAGCTGACTATATTTCAAGTCATCAAGGCGGGGTATTGGGTTAAGTTTTCAACTAGCAATAACTGCACCTCAGATAACCCTCATGGGCTATGATACTGCCACTGCACAAAGATGTCAAGGGAATGTTCAAGGCCATGCAGTCATTACCCAGCCTACATTTCACAGTTACGGTACTTCAGCACGGAACATTCATTCATTAAATTAATGGACTTGCATAACATAATTGGCAAACTCTTTAATTCTTTGTCTTGTAAGACTGTTGTTCGAAATAGCATATTTATTCGTTGACCAAGGTTTGTTTGAACTTGTACTAGAAACACATTCTATTGTGCTTTGTGTACATTATAGTTCTGTACGGTGTCTTATCAATACATTTTCAAGAAAAGAGTTTAGGTTGTAGTTTCTTTGACAGACCAGCACCTGTCACGCAAAAGTTTTCATAATTGAGATATGGATGTCGTCAGTAAGATGAGTCTCAATGGAGACTATCAAAAATTGCCAAAGCTGGCTATTTTTCAAGTCATCAAGGCAGGGTATTGGTTAAAGTTTTCAACTAGCAATAATTGCACCTCAGATAATCCTCATGGGCTATGATACTACCACTGCACAAAGATGTCAAGTGAATGTTCAAGGCCATTCAGTCATTACCCAGCCTACATTTCACAGGTACAGTACTTCAGCAGAGAACATTCATTCATTAAATTAATGGACTCGCATAACATGATTGGCAAACTCTTTTATTCTTTGTCTTGTAAGACTGTTGTTCGAAATAGCATATTTATTTGTTGACCAAGGTTTGTTTGAACTTGTACTAGAAACACATTCTATTGTGCTTTGTGTACATTATAGTTCTGTACGGTGTCTTATCAATACATTTTCAAGAAAAGAGTTTAGGTTGTAGTTTCTTTGACAGACCAGCACCTGTCACGCAAAAGTTTTCATAATTGAGATACGGATGTCGTCAGTAAGATGAGTCTCAATGGAGACTATCAAAAATTGCCAAAGCTGGCTATTTTTCAAGTCATCAAGGCAGGGTATTGGTTAAAGTTTTCAACAAGCAATAATTGCACCTCAGATAATGCTCATGGGCTATGATACTACCACTGCACAAAGATGTCAAGTGAATGTTCAAGGCCATTCAGTCATTACCCAGCCTACATTTCACAGTTACGGTACTTCAGCAGAGAACATTCATTCATTAAATTAATGGACTCGCATAACATAATTGGCAAACTCTTTTATTCTTTGTCTTGTAAGACTGTTGTTTGAAATAGCATATTTATTTGTTGACCAAGGTTTGTTTGAACTTGTACTAGAAACACATTCTATTGTGCTTTGTGTACATTATAGTTCTGTACGGTGTCTTATCAATAAATTTTCAAGAAAAGAGTTTAGGTTGTAGTTTCTTTGACAGACCAGCACCTGTCACGCAAAAGTTTTCATAATTGAGATATGGATGTCGTCAGTAAGATGAGTCTCAATGGAGACTATCAAAAATTGCCATAGCTGACTATATTACAAGTCATCAAGGCAGGGTATTGGGTAAAGTTTTCAACTAGCAATAATTGCACCTCAGATAATCCTCATGGGCTATGATACTGCCACTGCACAAAGATGTCAAGTGAATGTTCAAGGCCATTCAGTCATTACCCAGCCTACATTTCACAGTTACGGTACTTCAGCACAGAACATTCATTCATTGAATTAATGGACTCGCATAAAAAAGTTGGCAAACTCTTTTATTTTTTGTTTTGTAAGACTGTTGTTCGAAATAGCATATTTATTTGTTGATCAAGGTTTGTTTGAACTTGTACTACAAACACATTTTATTGTGCTTTGTGTACAGTATAGGTCTGTACAGTGTCTTATCAATACATTCTCAAGAAAAGAGTTTAGGATGTAGATTCTTTGACGGACCAGCACCTGCCTTGCAAAAGTTTTCATCAATGAGATCTTGATGTTATCAGTAAGATGACTCTCAATGGAGACTATCAAAAATTGCCACAGCTGGCTATTTTTCAAGTCATCAAGGCAGGGTATTGGTTAAAGTTTTCAACTTGCAATAATTGCACCTCAGATAATCCTCATGGGCTATGATACTACCACTGCACAAAGATGTCAAGTGAATGTTCAAGGCCATTCAGTCATTACCCAGCCTACATTTCACAGTTACGGTACTTCAGCAGAGAACATTCATTCATTAAATTAATGGACTCGCACAACATGATTGGCAAACTCTTTTATTCTTTGTCTTGTAAGACTGTTGTTCGAAATAGCATATTTATTTGTTGACAAAGGTTTGTTTGAGCTAGTACTAGAAACACATTCTATTGTGCTTTGTGTACATTATAGTTCTGTACGGTGTCTTATCAATACATTTTCAAGTAAAGAGTTTAGGTTGTAGTTTCTTTGACAGACCAGCACCTGTCATGCAAAAGTTTTTATCAATGAGATATGGATGTTATCAGTAAGATGAGTCTCAATGGAGACTATCAAAAATTGCAATAGCTGACTATATTTCAAGTCATCAAGGCGGGGTATTGGGTTAAGTTTTCAACTAGCAATAACTGCACCTCAGATAACCCTCATGGGCTTTGATACTGCCACTGCACAAAGATGTCAAGTGAATGTTCAAGGCCATGCAGTCATTACCCAGCCTACATTTCACAGTTACGGTACTTCAGCACGGAACATTCATTCATTAAATTAATGGACTTGCATAACATAATTGGCAAACTCTTTTATTCTTTGTCTTGTAAGACTGTTGTTTGAAATAGCATATTTATTTGTTGACCAAGGTTTGTTTGAACTTGTACTAGAAACACATTCTATTGTGCTTTGTGTACACTATAGTTCTGTACGGTGTCTTATCAATACATTTTCAAGAAAAGAGTTTAGGTTGTAGTTTCTTTGACAGACCAGCACCTGTCACGCAAAAGTTTTCATAATTGAGATATGGATGTCGTCAGTAAGATGAGTCTCAATGGAGACTATCAAAAATTGCCATAGCTGACTATATTACAAGTCATCAAGGCAGGGTATTGGTTAAAGTTTTCAACTAGCAATAATTGCACCTCAGATAATCCTCATGGGCTATGATACTGCCACTGCACAAAGATGTCAAGTGAATGTTCAAGGCCATTCAGTCATTACCCAGCCTACATTTCACAGTTACGGTACTTCAGCACAGAACATTCATTCATTGAATTAATGGACTCGCATAAAAAAGTTGGCAAACTCTTTTATTTTTTGTTTTGTAAGACTGTTGTTCAAAATAGCATATTTATTTGTTGACCAAGGTTTGTTTGAACTTGTACTACAAACACATTTTATTGTGCTTTGTGTACAGTATAGGTCTGTACAGTGTCTTATCAATACATTCTCAAGAAGAGTTTAGGATGTAGATTCTTTGACGGACCAGCACCTGCCTTGCAAAAGTTTTCATCAATGAGATCTTGATGTTATCAGTAAGATGAGTCTCAATGGAGACTATCAAAAATTGCCACAGCTGGCTATTTTTCAAGTCATCAAGGCAGGGTATTGGTTAATGTTTTCAACTAGCAATAATTGCACCTCAGATAATCCTCATGGGCTATGATACTACCACTGCACAAAGATGTCAAGTGAATGTTCAAGGCCATTCAGTCATTACCCAGCCTACATTTCACAGTTACGGTACTTCAGCAGAGAACATTCATTCATTAAATTAATGGACTCGCACAACATGATTGGCAAACTCTTTTATTCTTTGTCTTGTAAGACTGTTGTTCGAAATAGCATATTTATTTGTTGACAAAGGTTTGTTTGAACTAGTACTAGAAACACATTCTATTGTGCTTTGTGTACATTATAGTTCTGTACGGTGTCTTATCAATACATTTTCAAGTAAAGAGTTTAGGTTGTAGTTTCTTTGACAGACCAGCACCTGTCATGCAAAAGCTTTTATCAATGAGATATGGATGTTATCAGTAAGATGAGTCTCAATGGAGACTATCAAAAATTGCAATAGCTGACTATATTTCAAGTCATCAAGGCAGGGTATTGGGTTAAGTTTTCAACTAGCAATAACTGCACCTCAGATAACCCTCATGGGCTATGATACTGCCACTGCACAAAGATGTCAAGGGAATGTTCAAGGCCATGCAGTCATTACCCAGCCTACATTTCACAGTTACGGTACTTCAGCACGGAACATTCATTCATTAAATTAATGGACTTGCATAACATAATTGGCAAACTCTTTAATTCTTTGTCTTGTAAGACTGTTGTTTGAAATAGCATATTTATTTGTTGACCAAGGTTTGTTTGAACTTGTACTAGAAACACATTCTATTGTGCTTTGTGTACATTATAGTTCTGTACGGTGTCTTATCAATAAATTTTCAAGGAAAGAGTTTAGGTTGTAGTTTCTTTGACAGACCAGCACCTGTCACGCAAAAGTTTTTATAATTGAGATATGGATGTCATCAGTAAGATGAGTCTCAATGGAGACTATCAAAAATTGCCATAGCTGACTATATTACAAGTCATCAAGGCAGGGTATTGGGTAAAGTTTTCAACTAGCAATAATTGCACCTCAGATAATCCTCATGGGCTATGATACTGCCACTGCACAAAGATGTCAAGTGAATGTTCAAGGCCATTCAGTCATTACCCAGCCTACATTTCACAGTTACGGTACTTCAGCACGGAACATTCATTCATTAAATTAATGGACTTGCATAACATAATTGGCAAACTCTTTTATTCTTTGTCTTGTAAGACTGTTGTTTGAAATAGCATATTTATTTGTTGACCAAGGTTTGTTTGAACTTGTACTAGAAACACATTCTATTGTGCTTTGTGTACACTATAGTTCTGTACGGTGTCTTATCAATACATTTTCAAGAAAAGAGTTTAGGTTGTAGTTTCTTTGACAGACCAGCACCTGTCACGCAAAAGTTTTCATAATTGAGATATGGATGTCGTCAGTAAGATGAGTCTCAATGGAGACTATCAAAAATTGCCATAGCTGACTATATTACAAGTCATCAAGGCAGGGTATTGGTTAAAGTTTTCAACTAGCAATAATTGCACCTCAGATAATCCTCATGGGCTATGATACTGCCACTGCACAAAGATGTCAAGTGAATGTTCAAGGCCATTCAGTCATTACCCAGCCTACATTTCACAGTTACGGTACTTCAGCACAGAACATTCATTCATTGAATTAATGGACTCGCATAAAAAAGTTGGCAAACTCTTTTATTTTTTGTTTTGTAAGACTGTTGTTCAAAATAGCATATTTATTTGTTGACCAAGGTTTGTTTGAACTTGTACTACAAACACATTTTATTGTGCTTTGTGTACAGTATAGGTCTGTACAGTGTCTTATCAATACATTCTCAAGAAAAGAGTTTAGGATGTAGATTCTTTGACGGACCAGCACCTGCCTTGCAAAAGTTTTCATCAATGAGATCTTGATGTTATCAGTAAGATGAGTCTCAATGGAGACTATCAAAAATTGCCACAGCTGGCTATTTTTCAAGTCATCAAGGCAGGGTATTGGTTAATGTTTTCAACTAGCAATAATTGCACCTCAGATAATCCTCATGGGCTATGATACTACCACTGCACAAAGATGTCAAGTGAATGTTCAAGGCCATTCAGTCATTACCCAGCCTACATTTCACAGTTACGGTACTTCAGCAGAGAACATTCATTCATTAAATTAATGGACTCGCACAACATGATTGGCAAACTCTTTTATTCTTTGTCTTGTAAGACTGTTGTTCGAAATAGCATATTTATTTGTTGACAAAGGTTTGTTTGAACTAGTACTAGAAACACATTCTATTGTGCTTTGTGTACATTATAGTTCTGTACGGTGTCTTATCAATACATTTTCAAGTAAAGAGTTTAGGTTGTAGTTTCTTTGACAGACCAGCACCTGTCATGCAAAAGTTTTTATCAATGAGATATGGATGTTATCAGTAAGATGAGTCTCAATGGAGACTATCAAAAATTGCAATAGCTGACTATATTTCAAGTCATCAAGGCGGGGTATTGGGTTAAGTTTTCAACTAGCAATAACTGCACCTCAGATAACCCTCATGGGCTATGATACTGCCACTGCACAAAGATGTCAAGGGAATGTTCAAGGCCATGCAGTCATTACCCAGCCTACATTTCACAGTTACGGTACTTCAGCACGGAACATTCATTCATTAAATTAATGGACTTGCATAACATAATTGGCAAACTCTTTAATTCTTTGTCTTGTAAGACTGTTGTTTGAAATAGCATATTTATTTGTTGACCAAGGTTTGTTTGAACTTGTACTAGAAACACATTCTATTGTGCTTTGTGTACATTATAGTTCTGTACGGTGTCTTATCAATAAATTTTCAAGGAAAGAGTTTAGGTTGTAGTTTCTTTGACAGACCAGCACCTGTCACGCAAAAGTTTTTATAATTGAGATATGGATGTCATCAGTAAGATGAGTCTCAATGGAGACTATCAAAAATTGCCATAGCTGACTATATTACAAGTCATCAAGGCAGGGTATTGGGTAAAGTTTTCAACTAGCAATAATTGCACCTCAGATAATCCTCATGGGCTATGATACTACCACTGCACAAAGATGTCAAGTGAATGTTCAAGGCCATTCAGTCATTACCCAGCCTACATTTCACAGTTACGGTACTTCAGCACAGAACATTCATTCATTGAATTAATGGACTCGCATAAAAAAGTTGGCAAACTCTTTTATTTTTTGTTTTGTAAGACTGTTGTTCGAAATAGCATATTTATTTGTTGACCAAGGTTTGTTTGAACTTGTACTACAAACACATTTTATTGTGCTTTGTGTACAGTATAGGTCTGTACAGTGTCTTATCAATACATTCTCAAGAAAAGAGTTTAGGATGTAGATTATTTGACGGACCAGCACCTGCCTTGCAAAAGTTTTCATCAATGAGATCTTGATGTTATCAGTAAGATGAGTCTCAATGGAGACAATCAAAAATTGCCATAGCTGGCTATTTTTCAAGTCATCAAGGCAGGGTATTGGTTAAAGTTTTCAACTAGCAATAATTGCACCTCAGATAATCCTCATGGGCTATGACACTACCACTGCACAAAGATGTCAAGTGAATGTTCAAGGCCATTCAGTCATTACCCAGCCTACATTTCACAGTTACGGTACTTCAGCACGGAACATTCATTCATTAAATTAATGGACTTGCATAACATAATTGGCAAACTCTTTTATTCTTTGTCTTGTAAGACTGTTGTTTGAAATAGCATATTTATTTGTTGACCAAGGTTTGTTTGAACTTGTACTAGAAACACATTCTATTGTGCTTTGTGTACATTATAGTTCTGTACGGTGTCTTATCAATAAATTTTCAAGAAAAGAGTTTAGGTTGTAGTTTCTTTGACAGACCAGCACCTGTCACGCAAAAGTTTTCATAATTGAGATATGGATGTCGTCAGTAAGATGAGTCTCAATGGAGACTATCAAAAATTGCCATAGCTGACTATATTTCAAGTCATCAAGGCGGGGTATTGGGTTAAGTTTTCAACTAGCAATAACTGCACCTCAGATAACCCTCATGGGCTATGATACTGCCACTGCACAAAGATGTCAAGTGAATGTTCAAGGCCATGCAGTCATTACCCAGCCTACATTTCACAGTTACGGTACTTCAGCACGGAACATTCATTCATTAAATTAATGGACTTGCATAACATAATTGGCAAACTCTTTTATTCTTTGTCTTGTAAGACTGTTGTTTGAAATAGCATATTTATTTGTTGACCAAGGTTTGTTTGAACTTGTACTAGAAACACATTCTATTGTGCTTTGTGTACACTATAGTTCTGTACGGTGTCTTATCAATACATTTTCAAGAAAAGAGTTTAGGTTGTAGTTTCTTTGACAGACCAGCACCTGTCACGCAAAAGTTTTCATAATTGAGATATGGATGTCGTCAGTAAGATGAGTCTCAATGGAGACTATCAAAAATTGCCATAGCTGACTATATTACAAGTCATCAAGGCAGGGTATTGGGTAAAGTTTTCAACTAGCAATAATTGCACCTCAGATAATCCTCATGGGCTATGATACTACCACTGCACAAAGATGTCAAGTGAATGTTCAAGGCCATTCAGTCATTACCCAGCCTACATTTCACAGTTACGGTACTTCAGCACAGAACATTCATTCATTGAATTAACGGACTCGCATAAAAAAGTTGGCAAACTCTTTTATTTTTTGTTTTGTAAGACTGTTGTTCGAAATAGCATATTTATTTGTTGACCAAGGTTTGTTTGAACTTGTACTACAAACACATTTTATTGTGCTTTGTGTACAGTATAGGTCTGTACAGTGTCTTATCAATACATTCTCAAGAAAAGAGTTTAGGATGTAGATTATTTGACGGACCAGCACCTGCCTTGCAAAAGTTTTCATCAATGAGATCTTGATGTTATCAGTAAGATGAGTCTCAATGGAGACTATCAAAAATTGCCACAGCTGGCTATTTTTCAAGTCATCAAGGCAGGGTATTGGTTAAAGTTTTCAACTAGCAATAATTGCACCTCAGATAATCCTCATGGGCTATGATACTACCACTGCACAAAGATGTTAAGTGAATGTTCAAGGCCATTCAGTCATTACCCAGCCTACATTTCACAGTTACGGTACTTCAGCAGAGAACATTCATTCATTAAATTAATGGACTCGCACAACATGATTGGCAAACTCTTTTATTCTTTGTCTTGTAAGACTGTTGTTCGAAATAGCATATTTATTTGTTGACAAAGGTTTGTTTGAACTAGTACTAGAAACACATTCTATTGTGCTTTGTGTACATTATAGTTCTGTACGGTGTCTTATCAATACATTTTCAAGTAAAGAGTTTAGGTTGTAGTTTCTTTGACAGACCAGCACCTGTCATGCAAAAGTTTTTATCAATGAGCTTTGGATGTTATCAGTAAAATGAGTGTCAATGGAGACTATCAAAAATTGCAATAGCTGACTATATTTCAAGTCATCAAGGCGGGGTATTGGGTAACGTTTTCAACTAGCAATAATTGCACCTCAGATAATCCTAATGGGCTATGATACTGCCACTGCACAAAGATGTCAAGTGAAGGTTCAAGGCCATGCAATCATTACCCAGCCTACATTTCACAGTTACGGTACTTCAGCACGGAACATTCATTCATTAAATTAATGGACTTGCATAACATAATTTGCAAACTCTTTTATTCTTTGTCTTGTAAGACTGTTGTTCGAAATAGCATATTTATTTGTTGACCAAGGTTTGTTTGAACTTGCACTAGAAACACATTCTATTGTGCTTCGTCTACAGTATAGTTCTGTACAGTGTATTATCAATACATTTTCAAGAAAATAGTTTAGGATGTCGCTTCTTTGACAGACCAGCATCTGTCATGTCAATGTTAGCATCAATGAGACCTTGATGTTAACAGAAAGATGAGTCTCAATGGAGACTATCAAAAATTGCCATAGCTGACTATATTTCAAGTCATCAAGGCGGGGTATTGGGTAAAGTTTTCAACTAGCAATAATCACGCCTCGGATAAACCTCATAGGCTATGATACTGCCACTGCACAAAGATGTCAAGTGAATGTTCAAGGCCATTCAGTCATTATTCAGCCTACATTTCACAGTTACGGTACTTCAGCACAGAACATTCATTCATTAAATTAATGGACTAGCATAACAAAGTTGGCAAACTCTTTTGTTCAAAATAGCATATCTATTTCTTATCATTTGACCAACGTTTGTTTGAACTTGTACAAGAAACACATTCGATTGTGCTTTGTGTACAGTATAGTTTTGTACAGTGTCTTATCAATATATCTTCAAGACAAGAGTTTAGGATGTAAAGTCTTTGACAGACCAGCACGGGTCATGCAAAAGTTTTCATTAATGAGATCTTGATATTAACAGTAAGATGAGTCTCATAGGAAACTATCAAAAATTGCCATAGCTGTCTATATTTCAAGTCATCAAGGCAAGGTATTGGGTAAAGTCTTCAACTAGCAATAATTGCACCTCAGATAATCCTCATGGTCAATGATACTGCCACTGCACAAATATGTCAAGTGAATGTTCAAGGCCATTCAGTCATTACCCAGCCTACATTTCACAGTTACGGTACTTCAGCAGAGAACATTCATTCATTAAATTAATGGACTCGCATAACATAATTGGCAAACTCTTTTATTCTTTGTCTTGTAAGACTGTTGTTTGAAATAGCATATTTATTTGTTGACCAAGGTTTGTTTGAACTTGTACTAGATACACATTCTATTGTGCTTTGTGTACATTATAGTTCTGTACGGTGTCTTATCAATACATTTTCAAGAAAAGAGTTTAGATTGTAGATTCTTTGACAGACCAGCACCTGTCACGCAAAAGTTTTCATAATTGAGATATGGATGTCGTCAGTAAGATGAGTCTCAATGGAGACTATCAAAAATTGCCACAGCTGGCTATTTTTCAAGTCATCAAGGCAGGGTATTGGTTAAAGTTTTCAACTAGCAATAATTGCACCTCAGATAATCCTCATGGGCTATAATACTACCACTGCACAAAGATGTCAAGTGAATGTTCAAGGCCATTCAGTCATTACCCAGCCTACATTTCACAGTTACGGTACTTCAGCAGAGAACATTCATTCATTAAATTAATGGACTCGCATAACATGATTGGCAAACTCTTTTATTCTTTGTCTTGTAAGACTGTTGTTCGAAATAGCATATTTATTTGTTGACCAAGGTTTGTTTGAACTTGTACTAGAAACACATTCTATTGTGCTTTGTGTACATTATAGTTCTGTACGGTGTCTTATCAATACATTTTCAAGAAAAGAGTTTAGGTTGTAGTTTCTTTGACAGACCAGCACCTGTCACGCAAAAGTTTTCATATTTGAGATATGGATGTCGTCAGTAAGATGAGTCTCAATGGAGACTATCAAAAATTGCCAAAGCTAGCTATTTTTCAAGTCATCAAGGCAGGGTATTGGTTAAAGTTTTCAACTAGCAATAATTGCACCTCAGATAATCCTCATGGGCTATGATACTACCACTGCACAAAGATGTCAAGTGAATGTTCAAGGCCATTCAGTCATTACACAGCCTACATTTCACAGTTACGGTACTTCAGCAGAGAACATTCATTCATTAAATTAATGGACTCGCATAACATGATTGGCAAACTCTTTTATTCTTTGTGTTGTAAGACTGTTGTTCAAAATAGCATATTTATTTGTTGACAAAGGTTTGTTTGAACTAGTACTAGAAACACATTCTATTGTGCTTTATGTACATTATAGTTCTGTACGGTGTCTTATCAATACATTTTCAAGTAAAGGGTTTAGGTTGTAGTTTCTTTGACAGACCAGCACCTGTCATGCAAAAGTTTTTATCAATGAGATATGGATGTTATCAGTAAGATGAGTCTCAATGGAGACTATCAAAAATTGCAATAGCTGACTATATTTCAAGTCATCAAGGCGGGGTATTGGGTTAAGTTTTCAACTAGCAATAACTGCACCTCAGATAATCCTCATGGGCTATGATACTGCCACTGCACAAACATGTCAAGTGAATGTTCAAGGCCATGCAGTCATTACCCAGCCTACATTTCACAGTTACGGTACTTCAGCACGGAACATTCATTCATTAAATTAATGGACTTGCATAACATAATTGGCAAACTCTTTTATTCTTTGTCTTGTAAGACTGTTGTTTGAAATAGCATATTTATTTGTTGACCAAGGTTTGTTTGAACTTGTACTAGAAACACATTCTATTGTGCTTTGTGTACATTATAGTTCTGGACGGTGTCTTATCAATACATTTTCAAGAAAAGAGTTTAGGTTGTAGTTTCTTTGACAGACCAGCACCTGTCACGCAAAAGTTTTCATAATTGAGATATGGATGTCGTCAGTAAGATGAGTCTCAATGGAGACTATCAAAAATTGCCATAGCTGACTATATTTCAAGTCATCAAGGCGGGGTATTGGGTTAAGTTTTCAACTAGCAATAACTGCACCTCAGATAATCATAATGGGCTATGATACTGCCACTGCACAAAGATGTCAAGTGAAGGTTCAAGGCCATGCAATCATTACCCAGCCTACATTTCACAGTTACGGTACTTCAGCACGGAACATTCATTCATTAAATTAATGGACTTGCATAACATAATTTGCAAACTCTTTTATTCTTTGTCTTGTAAGACTGTTGTTCGAAATAGCATATTTATTTGTTGACCAAGGTTTGTTTGAACTTGCACTAGAAACACATTCTATTGTGCTTCGTCTACAGTATAGTTCTGTACAGTGTATTATCAATACATTTTCAAGAAAATAGTTTAGGATGTCGCTTCTTTGACAGACCAGCATCTGTCATGTCAATGTTAGCATCAATGAGACCTTGATGTTAACAGAAAGATGAGTCTCAATGGAGACTATCAAAAATTGCCATAGCTGACTATATTTCAAGTCATCAAGGCGGGGTATTGGGTAAAGTTTTCAACTAGCAATAATCACGCCTCGGATAAACCTCATAGGCTATGATACTGCCACTGCACAAAGATGTCAAGTGAATGTTCAAGGCCATTCAGTCATTATTCAGCCTACATTTCACAGTTACGGTACTTCAGCACAGAACATTCATTCATTAAATTAATGGACTAGCATAACAAAGTTGGCAAACTCTTTTGTTCAAAATAGCATATCTATTTCTTATCATTTGACCAACGTTTGTTTGAACTTGTACAAGAAACACATTCGATTGTGCTTTGTGTACAGTATAGTTTTGTACAGTGTCTTATCAATATATCTTCAAGACAAGAGTTTAGGATGTAAAGTCTTTGACAGACCAGCACGGGTCATGCAAAAGTTTTCATTAATGAGATCTTGATATTAACAGTAAGATGAGTCTCATAGGAAACTATCAAAAATTGCCATAGCTGTCTATATTTCAAGTCATCAAGGCAAGGTATTGGGTAAAGTCTTCAACTAGCAATAATTGCACCTCAGATAATCCTCATGGTCAATGATACTGCCACTGCACAAATATGTCAAGTGAATGTTCAAGGCCATTCAGTCATTACCCAGCCTACATTTCACAGTTACGGTACTTCAGCAGAGAACATTCATTCATTAAATTAATGGACTCGCATAACATAATTGGCAAACTCTTTTATTCTTTGTCTTGTAAGACTGTTGTTTGAAATAGCATATTTATTTGTTGACCAAGGTTTGTTTGAACTTGTACTAGATACACATTCTATTGTGCTTTGTGTACATTATAGTTCTGTACGGTGTCTTATCAATACATTTTCAAGAAAAGAGTTTAGGTTGTAGATTCTTTGACAGACCAGCACCTGTCACGCAAAAGTTTTCATAATTGAGATATGGATGTCGTCAGTAAGATGAGTCTCAATGGAGACTATCAAAAATTGCCACAGCTGGCTATTTTTCAAGTCATCAAGGCAGGGTATTGGTTAAAGTTTTCAACTAGCAATAATTGCACCTCAGATAATCCTCATGGGCTATGATACTACCACTGCACAAAGATGTCAAGTGAATGTTCAAGGCCATTCAGTCATTACCCAGCCTACATTTCACAGTTACGGTACTTCAGCAGAGAACATTCATTCATTAAATTAATGGACTCGCATAACATGATTGGCAAACTCTTTTATTCTTTGTCTTGTAAGACTGTTGTTCGAAATAGCATATTTATTTGTTGACCAAGGTTTGTTTGAACTTGTACTAGAAACACATTCTATTGTGCTTTGTGTACATTATAGTTCTGTACGGTGTCTTATCAATACATTTTCAAGAAAAGAGTTTAGGTTGTAGTTTCTTTGACAGACCAGCACCTGTCACGCAAAAGTTTTCATATTTGAGATATGGATGTCGTCAGTAAGATGAGTCTCAATGGAGACTATCAAAAATTGCCAAAGCTAGCTATTTTTCAAGTCATCAAGGCAGGGTATTGGTTAAAGTTTTCAACTAGCAATAATTGCACCTCAGATAATCCTCATGGGCTATGATACTACCACTGCACAAAGATGTCAAGTGAATGTTCAAGGCCATTCAGTCATTACACAGCCTACATTTCACAGTTACGGTACTTCAGCAGAGAACATTCATTCATTAAATTAATGGACTCGCATAACATGATTGGCAAACTCTTTTATTCTTTGTGTTGTAAGACTGTTGTTCAAAATAGCATATTTATTTGTTGACAAAGGTTTGTTTGAACTAGTACTAGAAACACATTCTATTGTGCTTTATGTACATTATAGTTCTGTACGGTGTCTTATCAATACATTTTCAAGTAAAGGGTTTAGGTTGTAGTTTCTTTGACAGACCAGCACCTGTCATGCAAAAGTTTTTATCAATGAGATATGGATGTTATCAGTAAGATGAGTCGCAATGGAGACTATCAAAAATTGCAATAGCTGACTATATTTCAAGTCATCAAGGCGGGGTATTGGGTTAAGTTTTCAACTAGCAATAACTGCACCTCAGATAATCATAATGGGCTATGATACTGCCACTGCACAAAGATGTCAAGTGAAGGTTCAAGGCCATGCAATCATTACCCAGCCTACATTTCACAGTTACGGTACTTCAGCACGGAACATTCATTCATTAAATTAATGGACTTGCATAACATAATTTGCAAACTCTT
Source organism: Nerophis lumbriciformis (assembly GCF_033978685.3). NCBI lineage: Eukaryota > Metazoa > Chordata > Actinopteri > Syngnathiformes > Syngnathidae > Nerophis > Nerophis lumbriciformis. The sequence continues at coordinate 39,451,173 of NC_084557.2, forward strand.
TTATTCTTTGTCTTGTAAGACTGTTGTTCGAAATAGCATATTTATTTGTTGACCAAGGTTTGTTTGAACTTGCACTAGAAACACATTCTATTGTGCTTCGTCTACAGTATAGTTCTGTACAGTGTATTATCAATACATTTTCAAGAAAATAGTTTAGGATGTCGCTTCTTTGACAGACCAGCATCTGTCATGTCAATGTTAGCATCAATGAGACCTTGATGTTAACAGAAAGATGAGTCTCAATGGAGACTATCAAAAATTGCCATAGCTGACTATATTTCAAGTCATCAAGGCGGGGTATTGGGTAAAGTTTTCAACTAGCAATAATCACGCCTCGGATAAACCTCATAGGCTATGATACTGCCACTGCACAAAGATGTCAAGTGAATGTTCAAGGCCATTCAGTCATTATTCAGCCTACATTTCACAGTTACGGTACTTCAGCACAGAACATTCATTCATTAAATTAATGGACTAGCATAACAAAGTTGGCAAACTCTTTTGTTCAAAATAGCATATCTATTTCTTATCATTTGACCAACGTTTGTTTGAACTTGTACAAGAAACACATTCGATTGTGCTTTGTGTACAGTATAGTTTTGTACAGTGTCTTATCAATATATCTTCAAGACAAGAGTTTAGGATGTAAAGTCTTTGACAGACCAGCACGGGTCATGCAAAAGTTTTCATTAATGAGATCTTGATATTAACAGTAAGATGAGTCTCATAGGAAACTATCAAAAATTGCCATAGCTGTCTATATTTCAAGTCATCAAGGCAAGGTATTGGGTAAAGTCTTCAACTAGCAATAATTGCACCTCAGATAATCCTCATGGTCAATGATACTGCCACTGCACAAATATGTCAAGTGAATGTTCAAGGCCATTCAGTCATTACCCAGCCTACATTTCACAGTTACGGTACTTCAGCAGAGAACATTCATTCATTAAATTAATGGACTCGCATAACATAATTGGCAAACTCTTTTATTCTTTGTCTTGTAAGACTGTTGTTTGAAATAGCATATTTATTTGTTGACCAAGGTTTGTTTGAACTTGTACTAGATACACATTCTATTGTGCTTTGTGTACATTATAGTTCTGTACGGTGTCTTATCAATACATTTTCAAGAAAAGAGTTTAGGTTGTAGATTCTTTGACAGACCAGCACCTGTCACGCAAAAGTTTTCATAATTGAGATATGGATGTCGTCAGTAAGATGAGTCTCAATGGAGACTATCAAAAATTGCCACAGCTGGCTATTTTTCAAGTCATCAAGGCAGGGTATTGGTTAAAGTTTTCAACTAGCAATAATTGCACCTCAGATAATCCTCATGGGCTATGATACTACCACTGCACAAAGATGTCAAGTGAATGTTCAAGGCCATTCAGTCATTACCCAGCCTACATTTCACAGTTACGGTACTTCAGCAGAGAACATTCATTCATTAAATTAATGGACTCGCATAACATGATTGGCAAACTCTTTTATTCTTTGTCTTGTAAGACTGTTGTTCGAAATAGCATATTTATTTGTTGACCAAGGTTTGTTTGAACTTGTACTAGAAACACATTCTATTGTGCTTTGTGTACATTATAGTTCTGTACGGTGTCTTATCAATACATTTTCAAGAAAAGAGTTTAGGTTGTAGTTTCTTTGACGGACCAGCACCTGTCACGCAAAAGTTTTCATATTTGAGATATGGATGTCGTCAGTAAGATGAGTCTCAATGGAGACTATCAAAAATTGCCAAAGCTAGCTATTTTTCAAGTCATCAAGGCAGGGTATTGGTTAAAGTTTTCAACTAGCAATAATTGCACCTCAGATAATCCTCATGGGCTATGATACTACCACTGCACAAAGATGTCAAGTGAATGTTCAAGGCCATTCAGTCATTACACAGCCTACATTTCACAGTTACGGTACTTCAGCAGAGAACATTCATTCATTAAATTAATGGACTCGCATAACATGATTGGCAAACTCTTTTATTCTTTGTGTTGTAAGACTGTTGTTCAAAATAGCATATTTATTTGTTGACAAAGGTTTGTTTGAACTAGTACTAGAAACACATTCTATTGTGCTTTATGTACATTATAGTTCTGTACGGTGTCTTATCAATACATTTTCAAGTAAAGGGTTTAGGTTGTAGTTTCTTTGACAGACCAGCACCTGTCATGCAAAAGTTTTTATCAATGAGATATGGATGTTATCAGTAAGATGAGTCGCAATGGAGACTATCAAAAATTGCAATAGCTGACTATATTTCAAGTCATCAAGGCGGGGTATTGGGTTAAGTTTTCAACTAGCAATAACTGCACCTCAGATAATCATAATGGGCTATGATACTGCCACTGCACAAAGATGTCAAGTGAAGGTTCAAGGCCATGCAATCATTACCCAGCCTACATTTCACAGTTACGGTACTTCAGCACGGAACATTCATTCATTAAATTAATGGACTTGCATAACATAATTTGCAAACTCTTTTATTCTTTGTCTTGTAAGACTGTTGTTCGAAATAGCATATTTATTTGTTGACCAAGGTTTGTTTGAACTTGCACTAGAAACACATTCTATTGTGCTTCGTCTACAGTATAGTTCTGTACAGTGTATTATCAATACATTTTCAAGAAAATAGTTTAGGATGTCGCTTCTTTGACAGACCAGCATCTGTCATGTCAATGTTAGCATCAATGAGACCTTGATGTTAACAGAAAGATGAGTCTCAATGGAGACTATCAAAAATTGCCATAGCTGACTATATTTCAAGTCATCAAGGCGGGGTATTGGGTAAAGTTTTCAACTAGCAATAATCACGCCTCGGATAAACCTCATAGGCTATGATACTGCCACTGCACAAAGATGTCAAGTGAATGTTCAAGGCCATTCAGTCATTATTCAGCCTACATTTCACAGTTACGGTACTTCAGCACAGAACATTCATTCATTAAATTAATGGACTAGCATAACAAAGTTGGCAAACTCTTTTGTTCAAAATAGCATATCTATTTCTTATCATTTGACCAACGTTTGTTTGAACTTGTACAAGAAACACATTCGATTGTGCTTTGTGTACAGTATAGTTTTGTACAGTGTCTTATCAATATATCTTCAAGACAAGAGTTTAGGATGTAAAGTCTTTGACAGACCAGCACGGGTCATGCAAAAGTTTTCATTAATGAGATCTTGATATTAACAGTAAGATGAGTCTCATAGGAAACTATCAAAAATTGCCATAGCTGTCTATATTTCAAGTCATCAAGGCAAGGTATTGGGTAAAGTCTTCAACTAGCAATAATTGCACCTCAGATAATCCTCATGGTCAATGATACTGCCACTGCACAAATATGTCAAGTGAATGTTCAAGGCCATTCAGTCATTACCCAGCCTACATTTCACAGTTACGGTACTTCAGCAGAGAACATTCATTCATTAAATTAATGGACTCGCATAACATAATTGGCAAACTCTTTTATTCTTTGTCTTGTAAGACTGTTGTTTGAAATAGCATATTTATTTGTTGACCAAGGTTTGTTTGAACTTGTACTAGATACACATTCTATTGTGCTTTGTGTACATTATAGTTCTGTACGGTGTCTTATCAATACATTTTCAAGAAAAGAGTTTAGGTTGTAGATTCTTTGACAGACCAGCACCTGTCACGCAAAAGTTTTCATAATTGAGATATGGATGTCGTCAGTAAGATGAGTCTCAATGGAGACTATCAAAAATTGCCACAGCTGGCTATTTTTCAAGTCATCAAGGCAGGGTATTGGTTAAAGTTTTCAACTAGCAATAATTGCACCTCAGATAATCCTCATGGGCTATGATACTACCACTGCACAAAGATGTCAAGTGAATGTTCAAGGCCATTCAGTCATTACCCAGCCTACATTTCACAGTTACGGTACTTCAGCAGAGAACATTCATTCATTAAATTAATGGACTCGCATAACATGATTGGCAAACTCTTTTATTCTTTGTCTTGTAAGACTGTTGTTCGAAATAGCATATTTATTTGTTGACCAAGGTTTGTTTGAACTTGTACTAGAAACACATTCTATTGTGCTTTGTGTACATTATAGTTCTGTACGGTGTCTTATCAATACATTTTCAAGAAAAGAGTTTAGGTTGTAGTTTCTTTGACGGACCAGCACCTGTCACGCAAAAGTTTTCATATTTGAGATATGGATGTCGTCAGTAAGATGAGTCTCAATGGAGACTATCAAAAATTGCCAAAGCTAGCTATTTTTCAAGTCATCAAGGCAGGGTATTGGTTAAAGTTTTCAACTAGCAATAATTGCACCTCAGATAATCCTCATGGGCTATGATACTACCACTGCACAAAGATGTCAAGTGAATGTTCAAGGCCATTCAGTCATTACACAGCCTACATTTCACAGTTACGGTACTTCAGCAGAGAACATTCATTCATTAAATTAATGGACTCGCATAACATGATTGGCAAACTCTTTTATTCTTTGTGTTGTAAGACTGTTGTTCAAAATAGCATATTTATTTGTTGACAAAGGTTTGTTTGAACTAGTACTAGAAACACATTCTATTGTGCTTTATGTACATTATAGTTCTGTACGGTGTCTTATCAATACATTTTCAAGTAAAGGGTTTAGGTTGTAGTTTCTTTGACAGACCAGCACCTGTCATGCAAAAGTTTTTATCAATGAGATATGGATGTTATCAGTAAGATGAGTCGCAATGGAGACTATCAAAAATTGCAATAGCTGACTATATTTCAAGTCATCAAGGCGGGGTATTGGGTTAAGTTTTCAACTAGCAATAACTGCACCTCAGATAATCCTCATGGGCTATGATACTGCCACTGCACAAAGATGTCAAGTGAATGTTCAAGGCCATGCAGTCATTACCCAGCCTACATTTCACAGTTACGGTACTTCAGCACGGAACATTCATTCATTAAATTAATGGACTTGCATAACATAATTGGCAAACTCTTTTATTCTTTGTCTTGTAAGACTGTTGTTTGAAATAGCATATTTATTTGTTGACCAAGGTTTGTTTGAACTTGTACTAGAAACACATTCTATTGTGCTTTGTGTACATTATAGTTCTGGACGGTGTCTTATCAATACATTTTCAAGAAAAGAGTTTAGGTTGTAGTTTCTTTGACAGACCAGCACCTGTCACGCAAAAGTTTTCATAATTGAGATATGGATGTCGTCAGTAAGATGAGTCTCAATGGAGACTATCAAAAATTGCCATAGCTGACTATATTTCAAGTCATCAAGGCGGGGTATTGGGTTAAGTTTTCAACTAGCAATAACTGCACCTCAGATAATCATAATGGGCTATGATACTGCCACTGCACAAAGATGTCAAGTGAAGGTTCAAGGCCATGCAATCATTACCCAGCCTACATTTCACAGTTACGGTACTTCAGCACGGAACATTCATTCATTAAATTAATGGACTTGCATAACATAATTTGCAAACTCTTTTATTCTTTGTCTTGTAAGACTGTTGTTCGAAATAGCATATTTATTTGTTGACCAAGGTTTGTTTGAACTTGCACTAGAAACACATTCTATTGTGCTTCGTCTACAGTATAGTTCTGTACAGTGTATTATCAATACATTTTCAAGAAAATAGTTTAGGATGTCGCTTCTTTGACAGACCAGCATCTGTCATGTCAATGTTAGCATCAATGAGACCTTGATGTTAACAGAAAGATGAGTCTCAATGGAGACTATCAAAAATTGCCATAGCTGACTATATTTCAAGTCATCAAGGCGGGGTATTGGGTAAAGTTTTCAACTAGCAATAATCACGCCTCGGATAAACCTCATAGGCTATGATACTGCCACTGCACAAAGATGTCAAGTGAATGTTCAAGGCCATTCAGTCATTATTCAGCCTACATTTCACAGTTACGGTACTTCAGCACAGAACATTCATTCATTAAATTAATGGACTAGCATAACAAAGTTGGCAAACTCTTTTGTTCAAAATAGCATATCTATTTCTTATCATTTGACCAACGTTTGTTTGAACTTGTACAAGAAACACATTCGATTGTGCTTTGTGTACAGTATAGTTTTGTACAGTGTCTTATCAATATATCTTCAAGACAAGAGTTTAGGATGTAAAGTCTTTGACAGACCAGCACGGGTCATGCAAAAGTTTTCATTAATGAGATCTTGATATTAACAGTAAGATGAGTCTCATAGGAAACTATCAAAAATTGCCATAGCTGTCTATATTTCAAGTCATCAAGGCAAGGTATTGGGTAAAGTCTTCAACTAGCAATAATTGCACCTCAGATAATCCTCATGGTCAATGATACTGCCACTGCACAAATATGTCAAGTGAATGTTCAAGGCCATTCAGTCATTACCCAGCCTACATTTCACAGTTACGGTACTTCAGCAGAGAACATTCATTCATTAAATTAATGGACTCGCATAACATAATTGGCAAACTCCTTTATTCTTTGTCTTGTAAGACTGTTGTTTGAAATAGCATATTTATTTGTTGACCGAGGTTTGTTTGAACTTGTACTAGAAACACATTCTATTGTGCTTTGTGTACATTATAGTTCTGTACGGTGTCTTATCAATACATTTTCAAGAAAAGAGTTTAGGTTGTAGTTTTTTTGACAGACCAGCACCTGTCACGCAAAAGTTTTCATAATTGAGATATGGATGTCGTCAGTAAGATGAGTCTCAATGGAGACTATCAAAAATTGCCACAGCTGGCTATTTTTCAAGTCATCAAGGCAGGGTATTGGTTAAAGTTTTCAACTAGCAATAATTGCACCTCAGATAATCCTCATGGGCTATGATACTACCACTGCACAAAGATGTCAAGTGAATGTTCAAGGCCATTCAGTCATTACCCAGCCTACATTTCACAGTTACGGTACTTCAGCACAGAACATTCATTCATTGAATTAATGGACTCGCATAAAAAAGTTGGCAAACTCTTTTATTTTTTGTTTTGTAAGACTGTTGTTCGAAATAGCATATTTATTTGTTGACCAAGGTTTGTTTGAACTTGTACTACAAACACATTTTATTGTGCTTTGTGTACAGTATAGGTCTGTACAGTGTCTTATCAATACATTCTTAAGAAAAGAGTTTAGGATGTAGATTCTTTGACGGACCAGCACCTGCCTTGCAAAAGTTTTCATCAATGAGATCTTGATGTTATCAGTAAGATGAGTCTCAATGGAGACTATCAAAAATTGCCACAGCTGGCTATTTTTCAAGTCATCAAGGCAGGGTATTGGTTAAAGTTTTCAACCAGCAATAATTGCACCTCAGATAATCCTCATGGGCTATGATACTACCACTGCACAAAGATGTCAAGTGAATGTTCAAGGCCATTCAGTCATTACCCAGCCTACATTTCACAGTTACCGTACTTCAGCAGAGAACATTCATTCATTAAATTAATGGACTCGCACAACATGATTGGCAAACTCTTTTATTCTTTGTCTTGTAAGACTGTTGTTCGAAATAGCATATTTATTTGTTGACAAAGGTTTGTTTGAGCTAGTACTACAAACACATTCTATTGTGCTTTGTGTACATTATAGTTATGTACGGTGTCTTATCAATACATTTTCAAGTAACGAGTTTAGGTTGTAGTTTCTTTGACAGACCAGCACCTGTCATGCAAAAGTTTTTATCAATGAGATATGGATGTTATCAGTAAGATGAGTCTCAACGAAAACTATCAAAAATTGCAATAGCTGACTATATTTCAAGTCATCAAGGCGGGGTATTGGGTTAAGTTTTCAACTAGCAATAACTGCACCTCAGATAACCCTCATGGACTATGATACTGCCACTGCACAAAGATGTCAAGTGAATGTTCAAGGCCATGCAGTCATTACCCAGCCTACATTTCACAGTTACGGTACTTCAGCACGGAACATTCATTCATTAAATTAATGGACTTGCATAACATAATTGGCAAACTCTTTTATTCTTTGTCTTGTAAGACTGTTTGAAATAGCATATTTATTTGTTGACCAAGGTTTGTTTGAACTTGTACTAGAAACACATTCTATTGTGCTTTGTGTACATTATAGTTCTGTACGGTGTCTTATCAATAAATTTTCAAGAAAAGAGTTTAGGTTGTAGTTTCTTTGACAGACCAGCACCTGTCACGCAAAAGTTTTCATAATTGAGATATGGATGTCGTCAGTAAGATGAGTCTCAATGGAGACTATCAAAAATTGCCATAGCTGACTATATTACAAGCCATCAAGGCAGGGTATTGGGTAAAGTTTTCAACTAGCAATAATTGCACCTCAGATAATCCTCATGGGCTATGATACTGCCACTGCACAAAGATGTCAAGTGAATGTTCAAGGCCATTCAGTCATTACCCAGCCTACATTTCACAGTTACGGTACTTCAGCACAGAACATTCATTCATTGAATTAATGGACTCGCATAAAAAAGTTGGCAAACTCTTTTATTTTTTGTTTTGTAAGACTGTTGTTCGAAATAGCATATTTATTTGTTGACCAAGGTTTGTTTGAACTTGTACTACAAACACAATTTATTGTGCTTTGTGTACAGTATAGGTCTGTACAGTGTCTTATCAATACATTCTCAAGAAAAGAGTTTAGGATGTAGATTATTTGACGGACCAGCACCTGCCTTGCAAAAGTTTTCATCAATGAGATCTTGATGTTATCAGTAAGATGAGTCTCAATGGAGACAATCAAAAATTGCCATAGCTGGCTATTTTTCAAGTCATCAAGGCAAGGTATTGGTTAAAGTTTTCAACTAGTAATAATTGCACCTCAGATAATCCTCATGGGCTATGATACTACCACTGCACAAAGATGTCAAGTGAATGTTCAAGGCCATTCAGTCATTACCCAGCCTACATTTCACAGTTACGGTACTTCAGCAGAGAACATTCATTCATTAAATTAATGGACTCGCATAACATGATTGGCAAACTCTTTTATTCTTTGTCTTGTAAGACTGTTGTTCGAAATAGCATATTTATTTGTTGACAAAGGTTTGTTTGAACTAGTACTAGAAACACATTCTATTGTGCTTTGTGTACATTATAGTTCTGTATGGTGTCTTATCAATACATTTTCAAGTAAAGAGTTTAGGTTGTAGTTTCTTTGACAGACCAGCACCTGTCATGCAAAAGTTTTTATCAATGAGCTTTGGATGTTATCAGTAAAATGAGTCTCAATGGAGACTATCAAAAATTGCAATAGCTGACTATATTTCAAGTCATCAAGGCAGGGTATTGGGTAACGTTTTCAACTAGCAATAATTGCACCTCAGATAATCCTAATGGGCTATGATACTGCCACTGCACAAAGATGTCAAGTGAATGTTCAAGGCCATGCAGTCATTACCCAGCCTACATTTCACAGTTACGGTACTTCAGCACGGAACATTCATTCATTAAATTAATGGACTTGCATAACATAATTGGCAAACTCTTTTATTCTTTGTCTTGTAAGACTGTTTGAAATAGCATATTTATTTGTTGACCAAGGTTTGTTTGAACTTGTACTAGAAACACATTCTATTGTGCTTTGTGTACATTATAGTTCTGTACGGTGTCTTATCAATAAATTTTCAAGAAAAGAGTTTAGGTTGTAGTTTCTTTGACAGACCAGCACCTGTCACGCAAAAGTTTTCATAATTGAGATATGGATGTCGTCAGTAAGATGAGTCTCAATGGAGACTATCAAAAATTGCCATAGCTGACTATATTACAAGCCATCAAGGCAGGGTATTGGGTAAAGTTTTCAACTAGCAATAATTGCACCTCAGATAATCCTCATGGGCTATGATACTGCCACTGCACAAAGATGTCAAGTGAATGTTCAAGGCCATTCAGTCATTACCCAGCCTACATTTCACAGTTATGGTACTTCAGCACAGAACATTCATTCATTGAATTAATGGACTCGCATAAAAAAGTTGGCAAACTCTTTTATTTTTTGTTTTGTAAGACTGTTGTTCGAAATAGCATATTTATTTGTTGACCAAGGTTTGTTTGAACTTGTACTACAAACACAATTTATTGTGCTTTGTGTACAGTATAGGTCTGTACAGTGTCTTATCAATACATTCTCAAGAAAAGAGTTTAGGATGTAGATTATTTGACGGACCAGCACCTGCCTTGCAAAAGTTTTCATCAATGAGATCTTGATGTTATCAGTAAGATGAGTCTCAATGGAGACAATCAAAAATTGCCATAGCTGGCTATTTTTCAAGTCATCGAGGCAAGGTATTGGTTAAAGTTTTCAACTAGTAATAATTGCACCTCAGATAATCCTCATGGGCTATGATACTACCACTGCACAAAGATGTCAAGTGAATGTTCAAGGCCATTCAGTCATTACCCAGCCTACATTTCACAGTTACGGTACTTCAGCAGAGAACATTCATTCATTAAATTAATGGACTCGCATAACATGATTGGCAAACTCTTTTATTCTTTGTCTTGTAAGACTGTTGTTCGAAATAGCATATTTATTTGTTGACAAAGGTTTGTTTGAACTAGTACTAGAAACACATTCTATTGTGCTTTGTGTACATTATAGTTCTGTACGGTGTCTTATCAATACATTTTCAAGTAAAGAGTTTAGGTTGTAGTTTCTTTGACAGACCAGCACCTGTCATGCAAAAGTTTTTATCAATGAGCTTTGGATGTTATCAGTAAAATGAGTCTCAATGGAGACTATCAAAAATTGCAATAGCTGACTATATTTCAAGTCATCAAGGCAGGGTATTGGGTAACATTTTCAACTAGCAATAATTGCACCTCAGATAATCCTAATGGGCTATGATACTGCCACTGCACAAAGATGTCAAGGGAAGGTTCAAGGCCATGCAATCATTACCCAGCCTACATTTCACAGTTACGGTACATCAGCACGGAACATTCATTCATTAAATTAATGGACTTGCATAACATAATTTGCAAAATCTTTTATTCTTTGTCTTGTAAGACTGTTGTTCGAAATAGCATATTTATTTGTTGACCAAGGTTTGTTTGAACTTGCACTAGAAACACATTCTATTGTGCTTCGTCTACAGTATAGTTCTGTACAGTGTATTATCAATACATTTTCAAGAAAATAGTTTAGGATGACGCTTCTTTGACAGACCAGCATCTGTCATGTCAATGTTAGCATCAATGAGACCTTGATGTTAACAGAAAGATGAGTCTCAATGGAAACTATCAAAAATTGCCATAGCTGACTATATTTCAAGTCATCAAGGCGGGGTATTGGGTAAAGTTTTCAACTAGCAATAATCACGCCTCGAATAATCCTCATGGGCTATGATACTGCCACTGCACAAAGATGTCAAGTGAATGTTCAAGGCCATTCAGTCATTATTCAGCCTACATTTCACAGTTACGGTACTTCAGCACAGAACATTCATTCATTAAATTAATGGACTAGCATAACAAAGTTGGCAAACTCTTTTGTTCAAAATAGCATATCTATTTCTTATCATTTGACCAACGTTTGTTTGAACTTGTACAAGAAACACATTCGATTGTGCTTTGTGTACAGTATAGTTTTGCACAGTGTCTTATCAATATATCTTCAAGACAAGAGTTTAGGATGTAAAGTCTTTGACAGACCAGCACGGGTCATGCAAAAGTTTTCATTAATGAGATCTTGATATTAACAGTAAGATGAGTCTCAATGGAGACTATCAAAAATTGCCACAGCTGGCTATTTTTCAAGTCATCAAGGCAGGGTATTGGTTAAAGTTTTCAACTAGCAATAATTGCACCTCAGATAATCCTCATGGGCTATGATACTACCACTGCACAAAGATGTCAAGTGAATGTTCAAGGCCATTCAGTCATTACCCAGCCTACATTTCACAGTTACGGTACTTCAGCAGAGAACATTCATTCATTAAATTAATGGACTCGCATAACATGATTGGCAAACTCTTTTATTCTTTGTCTTGTAAGACTGTTGTTCGAAATAGCATATTTATTTGTTGACAAAGGTTTGTTTGAACTAGTACTAGAAACACATTCTATTGTGCTTTGTGTACATTATAGTTCTGTACGGTGTCTTATCAATACATTTTCAAGTAAAGAGTTTAGGTTGTAGTTTCTTTGACAGACCAGCACCTGTCATGCAAAAGTTTTTATCAATGAGATATGGATGTTATCAGTAAGATGAGTCTCAATGGAGACTATCAAAATTTGCAATAGCTGACTATATTTCAAGTCATCAAGGCGGGGTATTGGGTTAAGTTTTCAACTAGCAATAACTGCACCTCAGATAACCCTCATGGGCTATGATACTACCACTGCACAAAGATGTCAAGTGAATGTTCAAGGCCATGCAGTCATTACCCAGCCTACATTTCACAGTTACGGTACTTCAGCACGGAACATTCATTCATTAAATTAATGGACTTGCATAACATAATTGGCAAACTCTTTTATTCTTTGTCTTGTAAGACTGTTGTTTGAAATAGCATATTTATTTGTTGACCAAGGTTTGTTTGAACTTGTACTAGAAACACATTCTATTGTGCTTTGTGTACATTATAGTTCTGTACGGTGTCTTATCAATACATTTTCAAGAAAAGAGTTTAGGTTGTAGTTTCTTTGACAGACCAGCACCTGTCACGCAAAAGTTTTCATAATTGAGATATGGATGTCGTCAGTAAGATGAGTCTCAATGGAGACTATCAAAAATTGCCAAAGCTGGCTATTTTTCAAGTCATCAAGGCAGGGTATTGGTTAAAGTTTTCAACTAGCAATAATTGCACCTCAGATAATCCTCATGGGCTATGATACTACCACTGCACAAAGATGTCAAGTGAATGTTCAAGGCCTACATTTCACAGGTACGGTACTTCAGCAGAGAACATTCATTCATTAAATTAATGGACTCGCATAACATAATTGGCAAACTCTTTTATTCTTTGTCTTGTAAGACTGTTGTTTGAAATAGCATATTTATTTGTTGACCAAAGTTTGTTTGAACTTGTACTAGAAACACATTCTATTGTGCTTTGTGTACACTATAGTGCTGTACGGTGTCTTATCAATACATTTTCAAGAAAAGAGTTTAGGTTGTAGTTTCTTTGACAGACCAGCACCTGTCACGCAGAAGTTTTCATAATTGATATATGGACGTCGTCAGTAAGATGAGTCTCAATGGAGACTATCAAAAATTGCCATAGCTGACTATATTACAAGTCATCAAGGCAGGGTATTGGGTAAAGTTTTCAACTAGCAATAATTGCACCTCAGATAATCCTCATGGGCTATGATACTGCCACTGCACAAAGATGTCAAGTGAATGTTCAAGGCCATTCAGTCATTACCCAGCCTACATTTCACAGTTACGGTACTTCAGCACAGAACATTCATTCATTGAATTAATGGACTCGCATAAAAAAGTTGGCAAACTCTTTTATTTTTTGTTTTGTAAGACTGTTGTTCGAAATAGCATATTTATTTGTTGACCAAGGTTTGTTTGAACTTGTACTACAAACACATTCTATTGTGCTTTGTGTACAGTATAGGTCTGTACAGTGTCTTATCAATACATTCTTAAGAAAAGAGTTTAGGATGTAGATTCTTTGACGGACCAGCACCTGCCTTGCAAAAGTTTTCATCAATGAGATCTTGATGTTATCAGTAAGATGAGTCTCAATGGAGACTATCAAAAATTGCCACAGCTGGCTATTTTTCAAGTCATCAAGGCAGGGTATTGGTTAAAGTTTTCAACTAGCAATAATTGCACCTCAGATAATCCTCATGGGCTATGATACTACCACTGCACAAAGATGTCAAGTGAATGTTCAAGGCCATTCAGTCATTACCCAGCCTACATTTCACAGTTACCGTACTTCAGCAGAGAACATTCATTCATTAAATTAATGGACTCGCACAACATGATTGGCAAACTCTTTTATTCTTTGTCTTGTAAGACTGTTGTTCGAAATAGCATATTTATTTGTTGACAAAGGTTTGTTTGAGCTAGTACTAGAAACACATTCTATTGTGCTTTGTGTACATTATAGTTCTGTACGGTGTCTTATCAATACATTTTCAAGTAAAGAGTTTAGGTTGTAGTTTCTTTGACAGACCAGCACCTGTCATGCAAAAGTTTTTATCAATGAGATATGGATGTTATCAGTAAGATGAGTCTCAATGGAGACTATCAAAAATTGCAATAGCTGACTATATTTCAAGTCAACAAGGCGGGGTATTGGGTTAAGTTTTCAACTAGCAATAACTGCACCTCAGATAACCCTCATGGACTATGATACTGCCACTGCACAAAGATGTCAAGTGAATGTTCAAGGCCATGCAGTCATTACCCAGCCTACATTTCACAGTTACGGTACTTCAGCACGGAACATTCATTCATTAAATTAATGGACTTGCATAACATAATTGGCAAACTCTTTTATTCTTTGTCTTGTAAGACTGTTTGAAATAGCATATTTATTTGTTGACCAAGGTTTGTTTGAACTTGTACTAGAAACACTTTCTATTGTGCTTTGTGTACATTATAGTTCTGTACGGTGTCTTATCAATACATTTTCAAGAAAAGAGTTTAGGTTGTAGTTTCTTTGACAGACCAGCACCTGTCACGCAAAAGTTTTCATAATTGAGATATGGATGTCGTCAGTAAGATGAGTCTCAATGGAGACTATCAAAAATTGCCATAGCTGACTATATTACAAGCCATCAAGGCAGGGTATTGGGTAAAGTTTTCAACTAGCAATAATTGCACCTCAGATAATCCTCATGGGCTATGATACTGCCACTGCACAAAGATGTCAAGTGAATGTTCAAGGCCATTCAGTCATTACCCAGCCTACATTTCACAGTTACGGTACTTCAGCACAGAACATTCATTCATTGAATTAATGGACTCGCATAAAAAAGTTGGCAAACTCTTTTATTTTTTGTTTTGTAAGACTGTTGTTCGAAATAACATATTTATTTGTTGACCAAGGTTTGTTTGAACTTGTACTACAAACACATTCTATTGTGCTTTGTGTACATTATAGTTCTGTACGGTGTCTTATCAATACATTTTCAAGTAAAGGGTTTAGGTTGTAGTTTCTTTGACAGACCAGCACCTGTCATGCAAAAGTTTTTATCAATGAGATATGGATGTTATCAGTAAGATGACTCTCAATGGAGACTATCAAAAATTGCAATAGCTGACTATATTTCAAGTCATCAAGGCGGGGTATTGGGTTAAGTTTTCAACTAGCAATAACTGCACCTCAGATAACCCTCATGGGCTATGATACTGCCACTGCACAAAGATGTCAAGTGAAGGTTCAAGGCCATGCAATCATTACCCAGCCTACATTTCACAGTTACGGTACATCAGCACGGAACATTCATTCATTAAATTAATGGACTTGCATAACATAATTTGCAAAATCTTTTATTCTTTGTCTTGTAAGACTGTTGTTCGAAATAGCATATTTATTTGTTGACCAAGGTTTGTTTGAACTTGCACTAGAAACACATTCTATTGTGCTTCGTCTACAGTATAGTTCTGTACAGTGTATTACAATACATTTTCAAGAAAATAGTTTAGGATGTCGCTTCTTTGACAGACCAGCATCTGTCATGTCAATGTTAGCATCAATGAGACCTTGATGTTAACAGAAAGATGAGTCTCAATGGAGACTATCAAAAATTGCCATAGCTGACTATATTTCAAGTCATCAAGGCGGGGTATTGGGTAAAGTTTTCAACTAGCAATAATCACGCCTCGAATAAACCTCATAGGCTATGATACTGCCACTGCACAAAGATGTCAAGTGAATGTTCAAGGCCATTCAGTCATTATTCAGCCTACATTTCACAGTTACGGTACTTCAGCACAGAACATTCATTCATTAAGTTAATGGACTAGCATAACAAAGTTGGCAAACTCTTTTGTTCAAAATAGCATATCTATTTCTTATCATTTGACCAACGTTTGTTTGAACTTGTACAAGAAACACATTCGATTGTGCTTTGTGTACAGTATAGTTTTGCACAGTGTCTTATCAATATATCTTCAAGACAAGAGTTTAGGATGTAAAGTCTTTGACAGACCAGCACGGGTCATGCAAAAGTTTTCATTAATGAGATCTTGATATTAACAGTAAGATGAGTCTCAATGGAGACTATCAAAAATTGCCACAGCTGGCTATTTTTCAAGTCATCAAGGCAGGGTATTGGTTAAAGTTTTCAACTAGCAATAATTGCACCTCAGATAATCCTCATGGGCTATGATACTACCACTGCACAAAGATGTCAAGTGAATGTTCAAGGCCATTCAGTCATTACCCAGCCTACATTTCACAGTTACGGTACTTCAGCAGAGAACATTCATTCATTAAATTAATGGACTCGCACAACATGATTGGCAAACTCTTTTATTCTTTGTCTTGTAAGACTGTTGTTCGAAATAGCATATTTATTTGTTGACAAAGGTTTGTTTGAACTAGTACTAGAAACACATTCTATTGTGCTTTGTGTACATTATAGTTCTGTACGGTGTCTTATCAATACATTTTCAAGTAAAGAGTTTAGGTTGTAGGTTCTTTGACAGACCAGCACCTGTCATGCAAAAGTTTTTATCAATGAGATATGGATGTTATCAGTAAGATGAGTCTCAATGGAGACTATCAAAAATTGCAATAGCTGACTATATTTCAAGTCATCAAGGCGGGGTATTGGGTTAAGCTTTCAACTAGCAATAACTGCACCTCAGATAACCCTCATGGGCTATGATACTGCCACTGCACAAAGATGTCAAGTGAATGTTCAAGGCCATGCAGTCATTACCCAGCCTACATTTCACAGCTACGGTACTTCAGCACGGAACATTCATTCATTAAATTAATGGACTTGCATAACATAATTGGCAAACTCTTTTATTCTTTGTCTTGTAAGACTGTTGTTTGAAATAGCATATTTATTTGTTGACCAAGGTTTGTTTGAACTTGTACTAGAAACACATTCTATTGTGCTTTGTGTACATTATAGTTCTGTACGGTGTCTTATCAATAAATTTTCAAGAAAAGAGTTTAGGTTGTAGTTTCTTTGACAGACCAGCACCTGTCACGCAAAAGTTTTCATAATTGAGATATGGATGTCGTCAGTAAGATGAGTCTCAAAGGAGACTATCAAAAATTGCCATAGCTGACTATATTACAAGTCATCAAGGCAGGGTATTGGGTAAAGTTTTCAACTAGCAATAATTGCACCTCAGATAATCCTCATGGGCTATGATACTGCCACTGCACAAAGATGTCAAGTGAATGTTCAAGGCCATTCAGTCATTACCCAGCCTACATTTCACAGTTACGGTACTTCAGCACAGAACATTCATTCATTGAATTAATGGACTCGCATAAAAAAGTTGGCAAACTCTTTTATTTTTTGTTTTGTAAGACTGTTGTTCGAAATAGCATATTTATTTGTTGACCAAGGCTTGTTTGAACTTGTACTACAAACACATTTTATTGTGCTTTGTGTACAGTATAGGTCTGTACAGTGTCTTATCAATACATTCTCAAGAAAAGAGTTTAGGATGTAGATTATTTGACGAACCAGCACCTGCCTTGCAAAAGTTTTCATCAATGAGATCTTGATGTTATCAGTAAGATGAGTCTCAATGGAGACAATCAAAAATTGTCATAGCTGGCTATTTTTCAAGTCATCAAGGCAGGGTATTGGTTAAAGTTTTCAACTAGCAATAATTGCACCTCAGATAATCCTAATGGGCTATGATACTGCCACTGCACAAAGATGTCAAGTGAAGGTTCAAGGCCATGCAATCATTACCCAGCCTACATTTCACAGTTACGGTACTTCAGCACGGAACATTAATTCATTAAATTAATGGACTTGCATAACATAATTTGCAAAATCTTTTATTCTTTGTCTTGTAAGACTGTTGTTCGAAATAGCATATTTATTTGTTGACCAAGGTTTGTTTGAACTTGCACTAGAAACACATTCTATTGTGCTTCGTCTACAGTATAGTTCTGTACAGTGTATTATCAATACATTTTCAAGAAAATAGTTTAGGTTGTAGTTTCTTTGACAGACCAGCACCTGTCATGCAAAAGTTTTTATCAATGAGATATGGATGTTATCAGTAAGATGAGTCTCAATGGAGACTATCAAAAATTGCAATAGCTGACTATATTACAAGTCATCAAGGCAGGGTATTGGGTAAAGTTTTCAACTAGCAATAATTGCACCTCAGATAATCCTCATGGGCTATGATACTGCCACTGCACAAAGATGTCAAGGGAATGTTCAAGGCCATTCAGTCATTACCCAGCCTACATTTCACAGTTACGGTACTTCAGCACAGAACATTCATTCATTGAATTAATGGACTCGCATAAAAAAGTTGGCAAACTCTTTTATTTTTTGTTTTGTAAGACTGTTGTTCGAAATAGCATATTTATTTGTTGACCAAGGCTTGTTTGAACTTGTACTACAAACACATTTTATTGTGCTTTGTGTACAGTATAGGTCTGTACAGTGTTTTATCAATACATTCTCAAGAAAAGAGTTTAGGATGTAGATTATTTGACGAACCAGCACCTGCCTTGCAAAAGTTTTCATCAATGAGATCTTGATGTTATCAGTAAGATGAGTCTCAATGGAGACAATCAAAAATTGCCATAGCTGGCTATTTTTCAAGTCATCAAGGCAGGGTATTGGTTAAAGTTTTCAACTAGCAATAATTGCACCTCAGATAATCCTAATGGGCTATGATACTGCCACTGCACAAAGATGTCAAGTGAAGGTTCAAGGCCATGCAATAATTACCCAGCCTACATTTCACAGTTACGGTACTTCAGCACGGAACATTAATTCATTAAATTAATGGACTTGCATAACATAATTTGCAAAATCTTTTATTCTTTGTCTTGTAAGACTGTTGTTCGAAATAGCATATTTATTTGTTGACCAAGGTTTGTTTGAACTTGCACTAGAAACACATTCTATTGTGCTTCGTCTACAGTATAGTTCTGTCCAGATGTATTGATAATAATCCAGATGTATTGATAATAATCAATACATTTTCAAGAAAATAGTTTAGGATGTCGCTTCTTTGACAGACCAGCATCTGTCATGTCAATGTTAGCATCAATGAGACCTTGATGTTAACAGAAAGATGAGTCTCAATGGAGACTATCAAAAATTGCCATAGCTGACTATATTTCAAGTCATCAAGGCGGGGTATTGGGTAAAGTTTTCAACTAGCAATAATCACGCCTCGGATAAACCTCATAGGCTATGATACTGCCACTGCACAAAGATGTCAAGTGAATGTTCAAGGCCATTCAGTCATTATTCAGCCTACATTTCACAGTTACGGTACTTCAGCACAGAACATTCATTCATTAAATTAATGGACTCGCACAACATGATTGGCAAACTCTTTTATTCTTTGTCTTGTAAGACTGTTGTTCGAAATAGCATATTTATTTGTTGACAAAGGTTTGTTTGAGCTAGTACTAGAAACACATTCTATTGTGCTTTGTGTACATTATAGTTCTGTACGGTGTCTTATCAATACATTTTCAAGTAAAGAGTTTAGGTTGTAGTTTCTTTGACAGACCAGCACCTGTCATGCAAAAGTTTTTATCAATGAGATATGGATGTTATCAGTAAGATGAGTCTCAATGGAGACTATCAAAAATTGCAATAGCTGACTATATTTCAAGTCATCAAGGCGTGGTATTGGGTTAAGTTTTCAACTAGCAATAACTGCACCTCAGATAACCCTCATGGGCTATGATACTGCCACTGCACAAAGATGTCAAGTGAATGTTCAAGGCCATGCAGTCATTACCCAGCCTACATTTCACAGTTACGGTACTTCAGCACGGAACATTCATTCATTAAATTAATGGACTTGCATAACATAATTGGCAAACTCTTTTATTCTTTGTCTTGTAAGACTGTTTGAAATAGCATATTTATTTGTTGACCAAGGTCGGTTTGAACTTGTACTAGAAACACATTCTATTGTGCTTTGTGTACATTATAGTTCTGTACGGTGTCTTATCAATAAATTTTCAAGAAAAGAGTTTAGGTTGTAGTTTCTTTGACAGACCAGCACCTGTCACGCAAAAGTTTTCATAATTGAGATATGGATGTCGTCAGTAAGATGAGTCTCAATGGAGACTATCAAAAATTGCCATAGCTGACTATATTACAAGTCATCAAGGCAGGGTATTGGGTAAAGTTTTCAACTAGCAATAATTGCACCTCAGATAATCCTCATGGGCTATGATACTGCCACTGCACAAAGATGTCAAGTGAATGTTCAAGGCCATTCAGTCATTACCCAGCCTACATTTCACAGTTACGGTACTTCAGCGCAGAACATTCATTCATTGAATTAATGGACTCGCATAAAAAAGTTGGCAAACTCTTTTATTTTTTGTTTTGTAAGACTGTTGTTCGAAATAGCATATTTATTTGTTGACCAAGGTTTGTTTGAACTTGTACTACAAACACATTTTATTGTGCTTTGTGTACAGTATAGGTCTGTACAGTGTCTTATCAATACATTCTCAAGAAAAGAGTTTAGGATGTAGATTATTTGACGGACCAGCACCTGCCTTGCAAAAGTTTTCATCAATGAGATCTTGATGTTATCAGTAAGATGAGTCTCAATGGAGACAATCAAAAATTGCCATAGCTGGCTATTTTTCAAGTCATCAAGGCAGGGTATTGGTTAAAGTTTTCAACTAGCAATAATTGCACCTCAGATAATCCTCATGGGCTATGATACTACCACTGCACAAAGATGTCAAGTGAATGTTCAAGGCCATTCAGTCATTACCCAGCCTACATTTCACAGTTACGGTACTTCAGCAGAGAACATTCATTCATTAAATTAATGGACTCGCATAACATGATTGGCAAACTCTTTTATTCTTTGTCTTGTAAGACTGTTGTTCGAAATAGCATATTTATTTGTTGACAAAGGTTTGTTTGAACTAGTACTAGAAACACATTCTATTGTGCTTTGTGTACATTATAGTTCTGTACGGTGTCTTATCAATACATTTTCAAGTAAAGAGTTTAGGTTGTAGTTTCTTTGACAGACCAGCACCTGTCATGCAAAAGTTTTTATCAATGAGCTTTGGATGTTATCAGTAAAATGAGTCTCAATGGAGACTATCAAAAATTGCAATAGCTGACTATATTTCAAGTCATCAAGGCGGGGTATTGGGCAACGTTTTCAACTAGCAATAATTGCACCTCAGATAATCCTAATGGGCTATGATACTGCCACTGCACAAAGATGTCAAGTGAAGGTTCAAAGCCATGCAATCATTACCCAGCCTACATTTCACAGTTACGGTACTTCAGCACGGAACATTCATTCATTAAATTAATGGACTTGCATAACATAATTTGCAAACTCTTTTATTCTTTGTCTTGTAAGACTGTTGTTCGAAATAGCATATTTATTTGTTGACCAAGGTTTGTTTGAACTTGCACTAGAAACACATTCTATTGTGCTTCGTCTACAGTATAGTTCTGTACAGTGTATTATCAATACATTTTCAAGAAAATAGTTTAGGATGTCGCTTCTTTGACAGACCAGCATCTGTCATGTCAATGTTAGCATCAATGAGACCTTGATGTTAACAGAAAGATGAGTCTCAATGGAGACTATCAAAAATTGCCATAGCTGACTATATTTCAAGTCATCAAGGCGGGGTATTGGGTAAAGTTTTCAAGTAGCAATAATCACGCCTCGGATAAACCTCATAGGCTATGATACTGCCACTGCACAAAGATGTCAAGTGAATGTTCAAGGCCATTCAGTCATTATTCAGCCTACGTTTCACAGTTACGGTACTTCAGCACAGAACATTCATTCATTAAATTAATGGACTAGCATAACAAAGTTGGCAAACTCTTTTGTTCAAAATAGCATATCTATTTCTTATCATTTGACCAACGTTTGTTTGAACTTGTACAAGAAACACATTCGATTGTGCTTTGTGTACAGTATAGTTTTGTACAGTGTCTTATCAATATATCTTCAAGACAAGAGTTTAGTATGTAAAGTCTTTGACAGACCAGCACGGGTCATGCAAAAGTTTTCATTAATGAGATCTTGATATTAACAGTAAGATGAGTCTCATAGGAAACTATCAAAAATTGCCATAGCTGACTATATTTCAAGTCATCAAGGCAAGGTATTGGGTAAAGTCTTCAACTAGCAATAATTGCACCTCAGATAATCCTCATGGTCAATGATACTGCCACTGCACAAATATGTCAAGTGAATGTTCAAGGCCATTCAGTCATTACCCAGCCTACATTTCACAGTTACGGTACTTCAGCAGAGAACATTCATTCATTAAATTAATGGACTCGCATAACATGATTGGCAAACTCTTTTATTCTTTGTCTTGTAAGACTGTTGTTCGAAATAGCATATTTATTTGTTGACCAAGGTTTGTTTGAACTTGTACTAGAAACACATTCTATTGTGCTTTGTGTACATTATAGTTCTGTACGGTGTCTTATCAATACATTTTCAAGAAAAGAGTTTAGGTTGTAGTTTCTTTGACAGACCAGCACCTGTCACGCAAAAGTTTTCATAATTGAGATATGGATGTCGTCAGTAAGATGAATCTCAATGGAGACTATCAAAAATTGCCAAAGCTGGCTATTTTTCAAGTCATCAAGGCAGGGTATTGGTTAAAGTTTTCAACTAGCAATAATTGCACCTCAGATAATCCTCATGGGCTATGATACTACCACTGCACAAAGATGTCAAGTGAATGTTCAAGGCCATTCAGTCATTACCCAGCCTACATTTCACAGTTACGGTACTTCAGCAGAGAACATTCATTCATTAAATTAATGGACTCGCATAACATGATTGGCAAACTCTTTTATTCTTTGTCTTGTAAGACTGTTGTTCGAAATAGCATATTTATTTGTTGACAAAGGTTTGTTTGAACTAGTACTAGAAACACATTCTATTGTGCTTTGTGTACATTATAGTTCTGTACGGTGTCTTATCAATACATTTTCAAGTAAAGAGTTTAGGTTGTAGTTTCTTTGACAGACCAGCACCTGTCATGCAAAAGTTTTTATCAATGAGATATGGATGTTATCAGTAAGATGAGTCTCAATGGAGACTATCTAAAATTGCAATAGCTGACTATATTTCAAGTCATCAAGGCGGGGTATTGGGTTAAGTTTTCAACTAGCAATAACTGCACCTCAGATAACCCTCATGGGCTATGATACTGCCACTGCACAAAGATGTCAAGGGAATGTTCAAGGCCATGCAGTCATTACCCAGCCTACATTTCACAGTTACGGTACTTCAGCACGGAACATTCATTCATTAAATTAATGGACTTGCATAACATAATTGGCAAACTCTTTTATTCTTTGTCTTGTAAGACTGTTGTTTGAAATAGCATATTTATTTGTTGACCAAGGTTTGTTTGAACTTGTACTAGAAACACATTCTATTGTGCTTTGTGTACAGTATAGGTCTGTACAGTGTCTTATCAATACATTCTCAAGAAAAGAGTTTAGGATGTAGATTCTTTGACGGACCAGCACCTGCCTTGCAAAAGTTTTCATCAATGAGATCTTGATGTTATCAGTAAGATGAGTCTCAATGGAGACTATCAAAAATTGCCACAGCTGGCTATTTTTCAAGTCATCAAGGCAGGGTATTGGTTAAAGTTTTCAACTAGCAATAATTGCACCTCAGATATTCCTCATGGGCTATGATACTACCACTGCACGAAGATGTCAAGTGAATGTTCAAGGCCATTCAGTCATTACCCAGCCTACAGTTCACAGTTACGGTACTTCAGCAGAGAACATTCATTCATTAAATTAATGGACTCGCACAACATGATTGGCAAACTCTTTTATTCTTTGTCTTGTAAGACTGTTGTTCGAAATAGCATATTTATTTGTTGACAAAGGTTTGTTTGAGCTAGTACTAGAAACACATTCTATTGTGCTTTGTGTACATTATAGTTCTGTACGGTGTCTTATCAATACATTTTCAAGTAAAGAGTTTAGGTTGTAGTTTCTTTGACAGACCAGCACCTGTCATGCAAAAGTTTTTATCAATGAGATATGGATGTTATCAGTAAGATGAGTCTCAATGGAGACTATCAAAAATTGCAATAGCTGACTATATTTCAAGTCATCAAGGCGGGGTATTGGGTTAAGTTTTCAACTAGCAATAACTGCACCTCAGATAACCCTCATGGGCTATGATACTGCCACTGCACAAAGATGTCAAGGGAATGTTCAAGGCCATGCAGTCATTACCCAGCCTACATTTCACAGTTACGGTACTTCAGCACGGAACATTCATTCATTAAATTAATGGACTTGCATAACATAATTGGCAAACTCTTTTATTCTTTGTCTTGTAAGACTGTTGTTTGAGATAGCATATTTATTTGTTGACCAAGGTTTGTTTGAACTTGTACTAGAAACACATTCTATTGTGCTTTGTGTACATTATAGTTCTGTACGGTGTCTTATCAATAAATTTTCAAGAAAAGAGTTTAGGTTGTAGTTTCTTTGACAGACCAGCACCTGTCACGCAAAAGTTTTCATAATTGAGATATGGATGTCGTCAGTAAGATGAGTCTCAATGGAGACTATCAAAAATTGCCATAGCTTACTATATTACAAGTCATCAAGGCAAGGTATTGGGTAAAGTTTTCAACTAGCAATAATTGCACCTCAGATAATCCTCATGGGCTATGATACTGCCACTGCACAAAGATGTCAAGTGAATGTTCAAGGCCATTCAGTCATTACCCAGCCTACATTTCACAGTTACGGTACTTCAGCACAGAACATTCATTCATTGAATTAATGGACTCGCATAAAAAAGTTGGCAAACTCTTTTATTTTTTGTTTTGTAAGACTGTTGTTCGAAATAGCATATTTATTTGTTGACCAAGGTTTGTTTGAACTTGTACTACAAACACATTTTATTGTGCTTTGTGTACAGTATAGGTCTGTACAGTGTCTTATCAATACATTCTCAAGAAAAGAGTTTAGGATGTAGATTATTTGACGAACCAGCACCTGCCTTGCAAAAGTTTTCATCAATGAGATCTTGATGTTATCAGTAAGATGAGTCTCAATGGAGACAATCAAAAATTGCCATAGCTGGCTATTTTTCAAGTCATCAAGGCAGGGTATTGGTTAAAGTTTTCAACTAGCAATAATTGCACCTCAGATAATCCTCATGGGCTATGATACTACCACTGCACAAAGATGTCAAGTGAATGTTCAAGGCCATTCAGTCATTACCCAGCCTACATTTCACAGTTACGGTACTTCAGCAGAGAACATTCATTCATTAAATTAATGGACTCGCATAACATGATTGGCAAACTCTTTTATTCTTTGTCTTGTAAGACTGTTGTTTGAAATAGCATATTTATTTGTTGACCAAGGTTTGTTTGAACTTGTACTAGAAACACATTCTATTGTGCTTTGTGTACATTATAGTTCTGGACGGTGTCTTATCAATAAATTTTCAAGAAAAGAGTTTAGGTTGTTGTTTCTTTGACAGACCAGCACCTGTCACGCAAAAGTTTTCATAATTGAGATATGGATGTCGTCAGTAAGATGAGTCTCAATGGAGACTATCAAAAATTGCCATAGCTGACTATATTACAAGTCATCAAGGCAAGGTATTGGGTAAAGTTTTCAACTAGCAATAATTGCACCTCAGATAATCCTCATGGGCTATGATACTGCCACTGCACAAAGATGTCAAGTGAATGTTCAAGGCCATTCAGTCATTACCCAGCCTACATTTCACAGTTACGGTACTTCAGCACAGAACATTCATTCATTGAATTAATGGACTCGCATAAAAAAGTTGGCAAACTCTTTTATTTTTTGTTTTGTAAGACTGTTGTTCGAAATAGCATATTTATTTGTTGACCAAGGTTTGTTTGAACTTGTACTACAAACACATTTTATTGTGCTTTGTGTACAGTATAGGTCTGTACAGTGTCTTATCAATACATTCTCAAGAAAAGAGTTTAGGATGTAGATTATTTGACGAACCAGCACCTGCCTTGCAAAAGTTTTCATCAATGAGATCTTGATGTTATCAGTAAGATGAGTCTCAATGGAGACAATCAAAAATTGCCATAGCTGGCTATTTTTCAAGTCATCAAGGCAGGGTATTGGTTAAAGTTTTCAACTAGCAATAATTGCACCTCAGATAATCCTAATGGGCTATGATACTGCCACTGCACAAAGATGTCAAGTGAAGGTTCAAGGCCATGCAATCATTACCCAGCCTACATTTCACAGTTACGGTACTTCAGCACGGAACATTAATTCATTAAATTAATGGACTTGCATAACATAATTTGCAAAATCTTTTATTCTTTGTCTTGTAAGACTGTTGTTCGAAATAGCATATTTATTTGTTGACCAAGGTTTGTTTGAACTTGCACTAGAAACACATTCTATTGTGCTTCGTCTACAGTATAGTTCTGTACAGTGTATTATCAATACATTTTCAAGAAAATAGTTTAGGATGTCGCTTCTTTGACAGACCAGCATCTGTCATGTCAATGTTAGCATCAATGAGACCTTGATGTTAACAGAAAGATGAGTCTCAATGGAGACTATCAAAAATTGCCATAGCTGACTATATTTCAAGTCATCAAGGCGGGGTATTGGGTAAAGTTTTCAACTAGCAATAATCACGCCTCGGATAAACCTCATAGGCTATGATACTGCCACTGCACAAAGATGTCAAGTGAATGTTCAAGGCCATTCAGTCATTATTCAGCCTACATTTCACAGTTACGGTACTTCAGCACAGAACATTCATTCATTAAATTAATGGACTCGCACAACATGATTGGCAAACTCTTTTATTCTTTGTCTTGTAAGACTGTTGTTCGAAATAGCATATTTATTTGTTGACAAAGGTTTGTTTGAGCTAGTACTAGAAACACATTCTATTGTGCTTTGTGTACATTATAGTTCTGTACGGTGTCTTATCAATACATTTTCAAGTAAAGAGTTTAGGTTGTAGTTTCTTTGACAGACCAGCACCTGTCATGCAAAAGTTTTTATCAATGAGATATGGATGTTATCAGTAAGATGAGTCTCAATGGAGACTATCAAAAATTGCAATAGCTGACTATATTTCAAGTCATCAAGGCGTGGTATTGGGTTAAGTTTTCAACTAGCAATAACTGCACCTCAGATAACCCTCATGGGCTATGATACTGCCACTGCACAAAGATGTCAAGTGAATGTTCAAGGCCATGCAGTCATTACCCAGCCTACATTTCACAGTTACGGTACTTCAGCACGGAACATTCATTCATTAAATTAATGGACTTGCATAACATAATTGGCAAACTCTTTTATTCTTTGTCTTGTAAGACTGTTTGAAATAGCATATTTATTTGTTGACCAAGGTCGGTTTGAACTTGTACTAGAAACACATTCTATTGTGCTTTGTGTACATTATAGTTCTGTACGGTGTCTTATCAATAAATTTTCAAGAAAAGAGTTTAGGTTGTAGTTTCTTTGACAGACCAGCACCTGTCACGCAAAAGTTTTCATAATTGAGATATGGATGTCGTCAGTAAGATGAGTCTCAATGGAGACTATCAAAAATTGCCATAGCTGACTATATTACAAGTCATCAAGGCAGGGTATTGGGTAAAGTTTTCAACTAGCAATAATTGCACCTCAGATAATCCTCATGGGCTATGATACTGCCACTGCACAAAGATGTCAAGTGAATGTTCAAGGCCATTCAGTCATTACCCAGCCTACATTTCACAGTTACGGTACTTCAGCACAGAACATTCATTCATTGAATTAATGGACTCGCATAAAAAAGTTGGCAAACTCTTTTATTTTTTGTTTTGTAAGACTGTTGTTCGAAATAGCATATTTATTTGTTGACCAAGGTTTGTTTGAACTTGTACTACAAACACATTTTATTGTGCTTTGTGTACAGTATAGGTCTGTACAGTGTCTTATCAATACATTCTCAAGAAAAGAGTTTAGGATGTAGATTATTTGACGGACCAGCACCTGCCTTGCAAAAGTTTTCATCAATGAGATCTTGATGTTATCAGTAAGATGAGTCTCAATGGAGACAATCAAAAATTGCCATAGCTGGCTATTTTTCAAGTCATCAAGGCAGGGTATTGGTTAAAGTTTTCAACTAGCAATAATTGCACCTCAGATAATCCTCATGGGCTATGATACTACCACTGCACAAAGATGTCAAGTGAATGTTCAAGGCCATTCAGTCATTACCCAGCCTACATTTCACAGTTACGGTACTTCAGCAGAGAACATTCATTCATTAAATTAATGGACTCGCATAACATGATTGGCAAACTCTTTTATTCTTTGTCTTGTAAGACTGTTGTTCGAAATAGCATATTTATTTGTTGACAAAGGTTTGTTTGAACTAGTACTAGAAACACATTCTATTGTGCTTTGTGTACATTATAGTTCTGTACGGTGTCTTATCAATACATTTTCAAGTAAAGAGTTTAGGTTGTAGTTTCTTTGACAGACCAGCACCTGTCATGCAAAAGTTTTTATCAATGAGCTTTGGATGTTATCAGTAAAATGAGTCTCAATGGAGACTATCAAAAATTGCAATAGCTGACTATATTTCAAGTCATCAAGGCGGGGTATTGGGTAACGTTTTCAACTAGCAATAATTGCACCTCAGATAATCCTAATGGGCTATGATACTGCCACTGCACAAAGATGTCAAGTGAAGGTTCAAAGCCATGCAATCATTACCCAGCCTACATTTCACAGTTACGGTACTTCAGCACGGAACATTCATTCATTAAATTAATGGACTTGCATAACATAATTTGCAAACTCTTTTATTCTTTGTCTTGTAAGACTGTTGTTCGAAATAGCATATTTATTTGTTGACCAAGGTTTGTTTGAACTTGCACTAGAAACACATTCTATTGTGCTTCGTCTACAGTATAGTTCTGTACAGTGTATTATCAATACATTTTCAAGAAAATAGTTTAGGATGTCGCTTCTTTGACAGACCAGCATCTGTCATGTCAATGTTAGCATCAATGAGACCTTGATGTTAACAGAAAGATGAGTCTCAATGGAGACTATCAAAAATTGCCATAGCTGACTATATTTCAAGTCATCAAGGCGGGGTATTGGGTAAAGTTTTCAAGTAGCAATAATCACGCCTCGGATAAACCTCATAGGCTATGATACTGCCACTGCACAAAGATGTCAAGTGAATGTTCAAGGCCATTCAGTCATTATTCAGCCTACGTTTCACAGTTACGGTACTTCAGCACAGAACATTCATTCATTAAATTAATGGACTAGCATAACAAAGTTGGCAAACTCTTTTGTTCAAAATAGCATATCTATTTCTTATCATTTGACCAACGTTTGTTTGAACTTGTACAAGAAACACATTCGATTGTGCTTTGTGTACAGTATAGTTTTGTACAGTGTCTTATCAATATATCTTCAAGACAAGAGTTTAGTATGTAAAGTCTTTGACAGACCAGCACGGGTCATGCAAAAGTTTTCATTAATGAGATCTTGATATTAACAGTAAGATGAGTCTCATAGGAAACTATCAAAAATTGCCATAGCTGACTATATTTCAAGTCATCAAGGCAAGGTATTGGGTAAAGTCTTCAACTAGCAATAATTGCACCTCAGATAATCCTCATGGTCAATGATACTGCCACTGCACAAATATGTCAAGTGAATGTTCAAGGCCATTCAGTCATTACCCAGCCTACATTTCACAGTTACGGTACTTCAGCAGAGAACATTCATTCATTAAATTAATGGACTCGCATAACATGATTGGCAAACTCTTTTATTCTTTGTCTTGTAAGACTGTTGTTCGAAATAGCATATTTATTTGTTGACCAAGGTTTGTTTGAACTTGTACTAGAAACACATTCTATTGTGCTTTGTGTACATTATAGTTCTGTACGGTGTCTTATCAATACATTTTCAAGAAAAGAGTTTAGGTTGTAGTTTCTTTGACAGACCAGCACCTGTCACGCAAAAGTTTTCATAATTGAGATATGGATGTCGTCAGTAAGATGAATCTCAATGGAGACTATCAAAAATTGCCAAAGCTGGCTATTTTTCAAGTCATCAAGGCAGGGTATTGGTTAAAGTTTTCAACTAGCAATAATTGCACCTCAGATAATCCTCATGGGCTATGATACTGCCACTGCACAAAGATGTCAAGTGAATGTTCAAGGCCATTCAGTCATTACCCAGCCTACAGTTCACAGTTACGGTACTTCAGCAGAGAACATTCATTCATTAAATTAATGGACTCGCACAACATGATTGGCAAACTCTTTTATTCTTTGTCTTGTAAGACTGTTGTTCGAAATAGCATATTTATTTGTTGACAAAGGTTTGTTTGAGCTAGTACTAGAAACACATTCTATTGTGCTTTGTGTACATTATAGTTCTGTACGGTGTCTTATCAATACATTTTCAAGTAAAGAGTTTAGGTTGTAGTTTCTTTGACAGACCAGCACCTGTCATGCAAAAGTTTTTATCAATGAGATATGGATGTTATCAGTAAGATGAGTCTCAATGGAGACTATCAAAAATTGCCACAGCTGGCTATTTTTCAAGTCATCAAGGCGGGGTATTGGGTTAAGTTTTCAACTAGCAATAACTGCACCTCAGATAACCCTCATGGGCTATGATACTGCCACTGCACAAAGATGTCAAGGGAATGTTCAAGGCCATGCAGTCATTACCCAGCCTACATTTCACAGTTACGGTACTTCAGCACGGAACATTCATTCATTAAATTAATGGACTTGCATAACATAATTGGCAAACTCTTTTATTCTTTGTCTTGTAAGACTGTTGTTTGAGATAGCATATTTATTTGTTGACCAAGGTTTGTTTGAACTTGTACTAGAAACACATTCTATTGTGCTTTGTGTACATTATAGTTCTGTACGGTGTCTTATCAATAAATTTTCAAGAAAAGAGTTTAGGATGTAGTTTCTTTGACAGACCAGCACCTGTCACGCAAAAGTTTTCATAATTGAGATATGGATGTCGTCAGTAAGATGAGTCTCAATGGAGACTATCAAAAATTGCCATAGCTGACTATATTACAAGTCATCAAGGCAAGGTATTGGGTAAAGTTTTCAACTAGCAATAATTGCACCTCAGATAATCCTCATGGGCTATGATACTGCCACTGCACAAAGATGTCAAGTGAATGTTCAAGGCCATTCAGTCATTACCCAGCCTACATTTCACAGTTACGGTACTTCAGCACAGAACATTCATTCATTGAATTAATGGACTCGCATAAAAAAGTTGGCAAACTCTTTTATTTTTTGTTTTGTAAGACTGTTGTTCGAAATAGCATATTTATTTGTTGACCAAGGTTTGTTTGAACTTGTACTACAAACACATTTTATTGTGCTTTGTGTACAGTATAGGTCTGTACAGTGTCTTATCAATACATTCTCAAGAAAAGAGTTTAGGATGTAGATTATTTGACGAACCAGCACCTGCCTTGCAAAAGTTTTCATCAATGAGATCTTGATGTTATCAGTAAGATGAGTCTCAATGGAGACAATCAAAAATTGCCATAGCTGGCTATTTTTCAAGTCATCAAGGCAGGGTATTGGTTAAAGTTTTCAACTAGCAATAATTGCACCTCAGATAATCCTCATGGGCTATGATACTACCACTGCACAAAGATGTCAAGTGAATGTTCAAGGCCATTCAGTCATTACCCAGCCTACATTTCACAGTTACGGTACTTCAGCAGAGAACATTCATTCATTAAATTAATGGACTCGCATAACATGATTGGCAAACTCTTTTATTCTTTGTCTTGTAAGACTGTTGTTCGAAATAGCATATTTATTTGTTGACAAAGGTTTGTTTGAACTAGTACTAGAAACACATTCTATTGTGCTTTGTGTACATTATAGTTCTGTACGGTGTCTTATCAATACATTTTCAAGTAAAGAGTTTAGGTTGTAGTTTCTTTGACAGACCAGCACCTGTCATGCAAAAGTTTTTATCAATGAGATATGGATGTTATCAGTAAGATGAGTCTCAATGGAGACTATCAAAAATTGCAATAGCTGACTATATTTCAAGTCATCAAGGCGGGGTATTGGGTTAAGTTTTCAACGAGCAATAACTGCACCTCAGATAACCCTCATGTGCTATGATACTGCCACTGCACAAATATGTCAAGTGAATGTTCAAGGCCATGCAGTCATTACCCAGCCTACATTTCACAGTTACGGTACTTCAGCACGGAACATTCATTCATTAAATTAATGGACTTGCATAACATAATTGGCAAAATCTTTTATTCTTTGTCTTGTAAGACTGTTGTTTGAAATAGCATATTTATTTGTTGACCAAGGTTTGTTTGAACTTGTACTAGAAACACATTCTATTGTGCTTTGTGTACATTATAGTTTTGGACGGTGTCTTATCAATAAATTTTCAAGAAAAGAGTTTAGGTTGTTGTTTCTTTGACAGACCAGCACCTGTCACGCAAAAGTTTTTATAATTGAGATATGGATGTCGTCAGTAAGATGAGTCTCAATGGAGACTATCAAAAATTGCCATAGCTGACTATATTTCAAGTCATCAAGGCGGGGTATTGGGTTAAGTTTTCAACTAGCAATAACTGCACCTCAGATAACCCTCATGGGCTATGATACTGCCACTGCACAAAGATGTCAAGGGAATGTTCAAGGCCATGCAGTCATTACCCAGCCTACATTTCACAGTTACGGTACTTCAGCACGGAACATTCATTCATTAAATTAATGGACTTGCATAACATAATTGGCAAACTCTTTTATTCTTTGTCTTGTAAGACTGTTGTTTGAAATAGCATATTTATTTGTTGACCAAGGTTTGTTTGAACTTGTACTAGAAACACATTCTATTGTGCTTTGTGTACAGTATAGGTCTGTACAGTGTCTTATCAATACATTCTCAAGAAAAGAGTTTAGGATGTAGATTCTTTGACGGACCAGCACCTGCCTTGCAAAAGTTTTCATCAATGAGATCTTGATGTTATCAGTAAGATGAGTCTCAATGGAGACTATCAAAAATTGCCACAGCTGGCTATTTTTCAAGTCATCAAGGCAGGGTATTGGTTAAAGTTTTCAACTAGCAATAATTGCACCTCAGATATTCCTCATGGGCTATGATACTACCACTGCACGAAGATGTCAAGTGAATGTTCAAGGCCATTCAGTCATTACCCAGCCTACAGTTCACAGTTACGGTACTTCAGCAGAGAACATTCATTCATTAAATTAATGGACTCGCACAACATGATTGGCAAACTCTTTTATTCTTTGTCTTGTAAGACTGTTGTTCGAAATAGCATATTTATTTGTTGACAAAGGTTTGTTTGAGCTAGTACTAGAAACACATTCTATTGTGCTTTGTGTACATTATAGTTCTGTACGGTGTCTTATCAATACATTTTCAAGTAAAGAGTTTAGGTTGTAGTTTCTTTGACAGACCAGCACCTGTCATGCAAAAGTTTTTATCAATGAGATATGGATGTTATCAGTAAGATGAGTCTCAATGGAGACTATCAAAAATTGCCACAGCTGGCTATTTTTCAAGTCATCAAGGCGGGGTATTGGGTTAAGTTTTCAACTAGCAATAACTGCACCTCAGATAACCCTCATGGGCTATGATACTGCCACTGCACAAAGATGTCAAGGGAATGTTCAAGGCCATGCAGTCATTACCCAGCCTACATTTCACAGTTACGGTACTTCAGCACGGAACATTCATTCATTAAATTAATGGACTTGCATAACATAATTGGCAAACTCTTTTATTCTTTGTCTTGTAAGACTGTTGTTTGAGATAGCATATTTATTTGTTGACCAAGGTTTGTTTGAACTTGTACTAGAAACACATTCTATTGTGCTTTGTGTACATTATAGTTCTGTACGGTGTCTTATCAATAAATTTTCAAGAAAAGAGTTTAGGATGTAGTTTCTTTGACAGACCAGCACCTGTCACGCAAAAGTTTTCATAATTGAGATATGGATGTCGTCAGTAAGATGAGTCTCAATGGAGACTATCAAAAATTGCCATAGCTGACTATATTACAAGTCATCAAGGCAAGGTATTGGGTAAAGTTTTCAACTAGCAATAATTGCACCTCAGATAATCCTCATGGGCTATGATACTGCCACTGCACAAAGATGTCAAGTGAATGTTCAAGGCCATTCAGTCATTACCCAGCCTACATTTCACAGTTACGGTACTTCAGCACAGAACATTCATTCATTGAATTAATGGACTCGCATAAAAAAGTTGGCAAACTCTTTTATTTTTTGTTTTGTAAGACTGTTGTTCGAAATAGCATATTTATTTGTTGACCAAGGTTTGTTTGAACTTGTACTACAAACACATTTTATTGTGCTTTGTGTACAGTATAGGTCTGTACAGTGTCTTATCAATACATTCTCAAGAAAAGAGTTTAGGATGTAGATTATTTGACGAACCAGCACCTGCCTTGCAAAAGTTTTCATCAATGAGATCTTGATGTTATCAGTAAGATGAGTCTCAATGGAGACAATCAAAAATTGCCATAGCTGGCTATTTTTCAAGTCATCAAGGCAGGGTATTGGTTAAAGTTTTCAACTAGCAATAATTGCACCTCAGATAATCCTCATGGGCTATGATACTACCACTGCACAAAGATGTCAAGTGAATGTTCAAGGCCATTCAGTCATTACCCAGCCTACATTTCACAGTTACGGTACTTCAGCAGAGAACATTCATTCATTAAATTAATGGACTCGCATAACATGATTGGCAAACTCTTTTATTCTTTGTCTTGTAAGACTGTTGTTCGAAATAGCATATTTATTTGTTGACCAAGGTTTGTTTGAACTTGTACTAGAAACACATTCTATTGTGCTTTGTGTACATTATAGTTCTGTACGGTGTCTTATCAATACATTTTCAAGAAAAGAGTTTAGGTTGTAGTTTCTTTGACAGACCAGCACCTGTCACGCAAAAGTTTTCATAATTGAGATATGGATGTCATCAGTAAGATGAGTCTCAATGGAGACTATCAAAAATTGCCAAAGCTGGCTATTTTTCAAATCATCAAGGCAGGGTATTGGTTAAAGTTTTCAACTAGCAATAATTGCACCTCAGATAATCCTCATGGGCTATGATACTACCACTGCACAAAGATGTCAAGTGAATGTTCAAGGCCATTCAGTCATTACCCAGCCTACATTTCACAGTTACGGTACTTCAGCAGAGAACATTCATTCATTAAATTAATGGACTCGCATAACATGATTGGCAAACTCTTTTATTCTTTGTCTTGTAAGACTGTTGTTCGAAATAGCATATTTATTTGTTGACAAAGGTTTGTTTGAACTAGTACTAGAAACACATTCTATTGTGCTTTGTGTACATTATAGTTCTGTACGGTGTCTTATCAATACATTTTCAAGTAAAGAGTTTAGGTTGTAGTTTCTTTGACAGACCAGCACCTGTCATGCAAAAGTTTTTATCAATGAGATATGGATGTTATCAGTAAGATGAGTCTCAATGGAGACTATCAAAAATTGCAATAGCTGACTATATTTCAAGTCATCAAGGCGGGGTATTGGGTTAAGTTTTCAACTAGCAATAACTGCACCTCAGATAACCCTCATGGGCTATGATACTGCCACTGCACAAAGATGTCAAGTGAATGTTCAAGGCCATGCAGTCATTACCCAGCCTACATTTCACAGTTACGGTACTTCAGCACGGAACATTCATTCATTAAATTAATGGACTTGCATAACATAATTGGCAAACTCTTTTATTCTTTGTCTTGTAAGACTGTTTGAAATAGCATATTTATTTGTTGACCAAGGTTTGTTTGAACTTGTACTAGAAACACATTCTATTGTGCTTTGTGTACATTATAGTTCTGTACGGTGTCTTATCAATACATTTTCAAGAAAAGAGTTTAGGTTGTAGTTTCTTTGACAGACCAGCACCTGTCACGCAAAAGTTTTCATAATTGAGATATGGATGTCGTCAGTAAGATGAGTCTCAATGGAGACTATCAAAAATTGCCATAGCTGACTATATTACAAGTCATCAAGGCAGGGTATTGGGTAAAGTTTTCAACTAGTAATAATTGCACCTCAGATAATCCTCATGGGCTATGATACTGCCACTGCACAAAGATGTCAAGTGAATGTTCAAGGCCATTCAGTCATTACCCAGCCTACATTTCACAGTTACGGTACTTCAGCACAGAACATTCATTCATTGAATTAATGGACTCGCATAAAAAAGTTGGCAAACTCTTTTATTTTTTGTTTTGTAAGACTGTTGTTCGAAATAGCATATTTATTTGTTGACCAAGGTTTGTTTGAACTTGTACTACAAACACAATTTATTGTGCTTTGTGTACAGTATAGGTCTGTACAGTGTCTTATCAATACATTCTCAAGAAAAGAGTTTAGGATGTAGATTATTTGACGGACCAGCACCTGCCTTGCAAAAGTTTTCATCAATGAGATCTTGATGTTATCAGTAAGATGAGTCTCAATGGAGACAATCAAAAATTGCCATAGCTGGCTATTTTTCAAGTCATCAAGGCAGGGTATTGGTTAAAGTTTTCAACTAGCAATAATTGCACCTCAGATAATCCTCATGGGCTATGATACTACCACTGCACAAAGATGTCAAGTGAATGTTCAAGGCCATTCAGTCATTACCCAGCCTACATTTCACAGTTACGGTACTTCAGCAGAGAACATTCATTCATTAAATTAATGGACTCGCATAACATGATTGGCAAACTCTTTTATTCTTTGTCTTGTAAGACTGTTGTTCGAAATAGCATATTTATTTGTTGACAAAGGTTTGTTTGAACTAGTACTAGAAACACATTCTATTGTGCTTTGTGTACATTATAGTTCTGTACGGTGTCTTATCAATACATTTTCAAGTAAAGAGTTTAGGTTGTAGTTTCTTTGACAGACCAGCACCTGTCATGCAAAAGTTTTTATCAATGAGCTTTGGATGTTATCAGTAAAATGAGTCTCAATGGAGACTATCAAAAATTGCAATAGCTGACTATATTTCAAGTCATCAAGGCAGGGTATTGGGTAACGTTTTCAACTAGCAATAATTGCACCTCAGATAATCCTAATGGGCTATGATACTGCCACTGCACAAAGATGTCAAGTGAAGGTTCAAGGCCATGCAATCATTACCCAGCCTACATTTCACAGTTACGGTACTTCAGCACGAAACATTAATTCATTAAATTAATGGACTTGCATAACATAATTTGCAAAATCTTTTATTCTTTGTCTTGTAAGACTGTTGTTCGAAATAGCATATTTATTTGTTGACCAAGGTTTGTTTGAACTTGCACTAGAAACACATTCTATTGTGCTTCGTCTACAGTATAGTTCTGTACAGTGTATTATCAATACATTTTCAAGAAAATAGTTTAGGATGTCGCTTCTTTGACAGACCAGCATCTGTCATGTCAATGTTAGCATCAATGAGACCTTGATGTTAACAGAAAGATGAGTCTCAATGGAGACTATCAAAAATTGCCATAGCTGACTATATTTCAAGTCATCAAGGCGGGGTATTGGGTAAAGTTTTCAACTAGCAATAATCACGCCTCGGATAAACCTCATAGGCTATGATACTGCCACTGCACAAAGATGTCAAGTGAATGTTCAAGGCCATTCAGTCATTATTCAGCCTACATTTCACAGTTACGGTACTTCAGCACAGAACATTCATTCATTAAATTAATGGACTAGCATAACAAAGTTGGCAAACTCTTTTGTTCAAAATAGCATATCTATTTCTTATCATTTGACCAACGTTTGTTTGAACTTGTACAAGAAACACATTCGATTGTGCTTTGTGTACAGTATAGTTTTGTACAGTGTCTTATCAATATATCTTCAAGACAAGAGTTTAGGATGTAAAGTCTTTGACAGACCAGCACGGGTCATGCAAAAGTTTTCATTAATGAGATCTTGATATTAACAGTAAGATGAGTCTCATAGGAAACTATCAAAAATTGCCATAGCTGACTATATTTCAAGTCATCAAGGCAAGGTATTGGGTAAAGTCTTCAACTAGCAATAATTGCACCTCAGATAATCCTCATGGTCAATGATACTGCCACTGCACAAATATGTCAAGTGAATGTTCAAGGCCATTCAGTCATTACCCAGCCTACATTTCACAGTTACGGTACTTCAGCAGAGAACATTCATTCATTAAATTAATGGACTCGCATAACATAATTGGCAAACTCTTTTATTATTTGTCTTGTAAGACTGTTGTTTGAAATAGCATATTTATTTGTTGACCAAGGTTTGTTTGAACTTGTACTAGAAACACATTCTATTGTGCTTTGTGTACATTATAGTTCTGTACGGTGTCTTATCAATACATTTTCAAGAAAAGAGTTTAGGTTGTAGTTTCTTTGACAGACCAGCACCTGTCACGCAAAAGTTTTCATAATTGAGATATGGATGTCGTCAGTAAGATGAGTCTCAATGGAGACTATCAAAAATTGCCACAGCTGGCTATTTTTCAAGTCATCAAGGCAGGGTATTGGTTAAAGTTTTCAACTAGCAATAATTGCACCTCAGATAATCCTCATGGGCTATGATACTACCACTGCACAAAGATGTCAAGTGAATGTTCAAGGCCATTCAGTCATTACCCAGCCTACATTTCACAGTTACGGTACTTCAGCAGAGAACATTCATTCATTAAATTAATGGACTCGCATAACATGATTGGCAAACTCTTTTATTCTTTGTCTTGTAAGACTGTTGTTCGAAATAGCATATTTATTTGTTGACCAAGGTTTGTTTGAACTTGTACTAGAAACACATTCTATTGTGCTTTGTGTACATTATAGTTCTGTACGGTGTCTTATCAATACATTTTCAAGAAAAGAGTTTAGGTTGTAGTTTCTTTGACAGACCAGCACCTGTCACGCAAAAGTTTTCATAATTGAGATATGGATGTCGTCAGTAAGATGAGTCTCAATGGAGACTATCAAAAATTGCCATAGCTGACTATATTACAAGTCATCAAGGCAGGGTATTGGGTAAAGTTTTCAACTAGCAATAATTGCACCTCAGATAATCCTCATGGGCTATGATACTGCCACTGCACAAAGATGTCAAGTGAATGTTCAAGGCCATTCAGTCATTACCCAGCCTACATTTCACAGTTACGGTACTTCAGCACAGAACATTCATTCATTGAATTAATGGACTCGCATAAAAAAGTTGGCAAACTCTTTTATTTTTTGTTTTGTAAGACTGTTGTTCGAAATAGCATATTTATTTGTTGATCAAGGTTTGTTTGAACTTGTACTACAAACACATTTTATTGTGCTTTGTGTACAGTATAGGTCTGTACAGTGTCTTATCAATACATTCTCAAGAAAAGAGTTTAGGATGTAGATTCTTTGACGGACCAGCACCTGCCTTGCAAAAGTTTTCATCAATGAGATCTTGATGTTATCAGTAAGATGACTCTCAATGGAGACTATCAAAAATTGCCACAGCTGGCTATTTTTCAAGTCATCAAGGCAGGGTATTGGTTAAAGTTTTCAACTAGCAATAATTGCACCTCAGATAATCCTCATGGGCTATGATACTACCACTGCACAAAGATGTCAAGTGAATGTTCAAGGCCATTCAGTCATTACCCAGCCTACATTTCACAGTTACGGTACTTCAGCAGAGAACATTCATTCATTAAATTAATGGACTCGCACAACATGATTGGCAAACTCTTTTATTCTTTGTCTTGTAAGACTGTTGTTCGAAATAGCATATTTATTTGTTGACAAAGGTTTGTTTGAGCTAGTACTAGAAACACATTCTATTGTGCTTTGTGTACATTATAGTTCTGTACGGTGTCTTATCAATACATTTTCAAGTAAAGAGTTTAGGTTGTAGTTTCTTTGACAGACCAGCACCTGTCATGCAAAAGTTTTTATCAATGAGATATGGATGTTATCAGTAAGATGAGTCTCAATGGAGACTATCAAAAATTGCAATAGCTGACTATATTTCAAGTCATCAAGGCGGGGTATTGGGTTAAGTTTTCAACTAGCAATAACTGCACCTCAGATAACCCTCATGGGCTTTGATACTGCCACTGCACAAAGATGTCAAGTGAATGTTCAAGGCCATGCAGTCATTACCCAGCCTACATTTCACAGTTACGGTACTTCAGCACGGAACATTCATTCATTAAATTAATGGACTTGCATAACATAATTGGCAAACTCTTTTATTCTTTGTCTTGTAAGACTGTTTGAAATAGCATATTTATTTGTTGACCAAGGTTTGTTTGAACTTGTACTAGAAACACATTCTATTGTGCTTTGTGTACATTATAGTTCTGTACAGTGTCTTATCAATAAATTTTCAAGAAAAGAGTTTAGGTTGTAGTTTCTTTGACAGACCAGCACCTGTCACGCAAAAGTTTTCATAATTGAGATATGGATGTCGTCAGTAAGATGAGTCTCAATGGAGACTATCAAAAATTGCCATAGCTGACTATATTACAAGTCATCAAGGCAGGGTATTGGGTAAAGTTTTCAACTAGCAATAATTGCACCTCAGATAATCCTCATGGGCTATGATACTGCCACTGCACAAAGATGTCAAGTGAATGTTCAAGGCCATTCAGTCATTACCCAGCCTACATTTCACAGTTACGGTACTTCAGCACAGAACATTCATTCATTGAATTAATGGACTCGCATAAAAAAGTTGGCAAACTCTTTTATTTTTTGTTTTGTAAGACTGTTGTTCGAAATAGCATATTTACTTGTTGACCAAGGTTTGTTTGAACTTGTACTACAAACACATTTTATTGTGCTTTGTGTACAGTATAGGTCTGTACAGTGTCTTATCAATACATTCTCAAGAAAAGAGTTTAGGATGTAGATTATTTGAAGGACCAGCACCTGCCTTGCAAAAGTTTTCATCAATGAGATCTTGATGTTATCAGTAAGATGAGTCTCAATGGAGACAATCAAAAATTGCCATAGCTGGCTATTTTTCAAGTCATCAAGGCAGGGTATTGGTTAAAGTTTTCAACTAGCAATAATTGCACCTCAGATAATCCTCATGGGCTATGATACTACCACTGCACAAAGATGTCAAGTGAATGTTCAAGGCCATTCAGTCATTACCCAGCCTACATTTCACAGTTACGGTACTTCAGCAGAGAACATTCATTCATTAAATTAATGGACTCGCATAACATGATTGGCAAACTCTTTTATTCTTTGTCTTGTAAGACTGTTGTTCGAAATAGCATATTTATTTGTTGACAAAGGTTTGTTTGAACTAGTACTAGAAACACATTCTATTGTGCTTTGTGTACATTATAGTTCTGTACGGTGTCTTATCAATACATTTTCAAGTAAAGAGTTTAGGTTGTAGTTTCTTTGACAGACCAGCACCTGTCATGCAAAAGTTTTTATCAATGAGCTTTGGATGTTATCAGTAAAATGAGTCTCAATGGAGACTATCAAAAATTGCAATAGCTGACTATATTTCAAGTCATCAAGGCGGGGTATTGGGTAACATTTTCAACTAGCAATAATTGCACCTCAGATAATCCTAATGGGCTATGATACTGCCACTGCACAAAGATGTCAAGTGAAGGTTCAAAGCCATGCAATCATTACCCAGCCTACATTTCACAGTTACGGTACTTCAGCACGGAACATTCATTCATTAAATTAATGGACTTGCATAACATAATTTGCAAACTCTTTTATTCTTTGTCTTGTAAGACTGTTGTTCGAAATAGCATATTTATTTGTTGACCAAGGTTTGTTTGAACTTGCACTAGAAACACATTCTATTGTGCTTCGTCTACAGTATAGTTCTGTACAGTGTATTATCAATACATTTTCAAGAAAATAGTTTAGGATGTCGCTTCTTTGACAGACCAGCATCTGTCATGTCAATGTTAGCATCAATGAGACCTTGATGTTAACAGAAAGATGAGTCTCAATGGAGACTATCAAAAATTGCCATAGCTGACTATATTTCAAGTCATCAAGGCGGGGTATTGGGTAAAGTTTTCAAGTAGCAATAATCACGCCTCGGATAAACCTCATAGGCTATGATACTGCCACTGCACAAAGATGTCAAGTGAATGTTCAAGGCCATTCAGTCATTATTCAGCCTACATTTCACAGTTACGGTACTTCAGCACAGAACATTCATTCATTAAATTAATGGACTAGCATAACAAAGTTGGCAAACTCTTTTGTTCAAAATAGCATATCTATTTCTTATCATTTGACCAACGTTTGTTTGAACTTGTACAAGAAACACATTCGATTGTGCTTTGTGTACAGTATAGTTTTGTACAGTGTCTTATCAATATATCTTCAAGACAAGAGTTTAGGATGTAAAGTCTTTGACAGACCAGCACGGGTCATGCAAAAGTTTTCATTAATGAGATCTTGATATTAACAGTAAGATGAGTCTCATAGGAAACTATCAAAAATTGCCATAGCTGACTATATTTCAAGTCATCAAGGCAAGGTATTGGGTAAAGTCTTCAACTAGCAATAATTGCACCTCAGATAATTCTCATGGTCAATGATACTGCCACTGCACAAATATGTCAAGTGAATGTTCAAGGCCATTCAGTCATCACCCAGCCTACAATTCACAGTTACGGTACTTCAGCACAGCACATTCATTAATTAAATTAATGGACTCTCATAATTGGCAAACTCTTTTATTCTTTGTCTTGTAAGATTGTTGTTCGAAATAGCATATTTATTTGTTGACAAAGGTTTGTTTGAACTAGTACTAGAAACACATTATATTGTGCTTTGTGTACATTATAGTTCTGGACGGTGTCTTATCAATACATTTTACAGTTTAGGTTGTAGTTTCTTTGACAGACCAGCACCTGTCATGCAAAAGTTTTTATCAATGAGATATGGATGTTATCAGTAAGATGAGTCTCAATGGAGACTATCAAAAATTGCAATAGCTGACTATATTTCAAGTCATCAAGGCGGGGTATTGGGTTAAGTTTTCAACTAGCAATAACTGCACCTCAGATAATCCTCATGGGCTATGATACTGCCACTGCACAAAGATGTCAAGTGAATGTTCAAGGCCATGCAGTCATTACCCAGCCTACATTTCACAGTTACGGTACTTCAGCACAGAACATTCATTCATTAAATTAATGGACTTGCAGAACATAATTGGCAAACTCTTTTATTCTTTGTCTTGTAAGACTGTTGTTTGAAATAGCATATTTATTTGTTGACCAAGGTTTGTTTGAACTTGTACTAGAAACACATTCTATTGTGCTTTGTGTACATTATAGTTCTGTACGGTGTCTTATCAATACATTTTCAAGAAAAGAGTTTAGGTTGTAGTTTCTTTGACAGACCAGCACCTATCACGCAAAAGTTTTCATAATTGAGATATGGATGTCGTCAGTAAGATGAGTCTCAATGGAGACTATCAAAAATTGCCATAGCTGACTATATTACAAGTCATCAAGGCAGGGTATTGGGTAAAGTTTTCAACTAGCAATAATTGCACCTGAGATAATCCTCATGGGCAATGATACTGCCACAGCACAAAGATGTCAAGTGAATGTTCAAGGCCATTCAGTCATTACCCAGCCTACATTTCACAGTTACGGTACTTCAGCACAGAACATTCATTCATTGAATTAATGGACTCGCATAAAAAAGTTGGCAAACACTTTTATTTTTTGTTTTGTAAGACTGTTGTTCGAAATAGCATATTTATTTGTTGACCAAGGTTTGTTTGAACTTGTACTACAAACACATTTTATTGTGCTTTGTGTACCGTATAGGTTTGTACAGTGT
Organism: Nerophis lumbriciformis; assembly: GCF_033978685.3. Taxonomy (NCBI): domain Eukaryota; kingdom Metazoa; phylum Chordata; class Actinopteri; order Syngnathiformes; family Syngnathidae; genus Nerophis; species Nerophis lumbriciformis. Next base: position 39,495,217 of record NC_084557.2, read on the forward strand.
CTTATCAATACATTCTCAAGAAAAGAGTTTAGGATGTAGATTCTTTGACGGACCAGCACCTGTCTTGCAAAAGTTTTCATCAATGAGATCTTGATGTTATCAGTAAGATGAGTCTCAATGGAGACTATCAAAAATTGCCATAGCTGGCTATTTTTCAAGTCATCAAGGCAGGGTATTGGTTAAAGTTTTCAACTAGCAAGAATTGCACCTCAGATAATCCTCATGGATGCACAAAGATGTCAAGTGAATGTTCAAGGCCATTCAGTCATTACCCAGCCTACATTTCACAGTTACGGTACTTCAGCACAGAACATTCATTCATTAAATTAATGGACTCGCATAACATGATTGGCAAACTCTTTTATTCTTTGTCTTGTAAGACTGTTGTTCGAAATAGCATATTTATTTCTTATCGTTTGACCAACGTTTGTTTGAAACTTAAAACACATTCGATTGTGCTTTGTGTACAGTTGAGTTATGTAAGGTGTCCTATCGATATATTTTCAAGTAAAGAGTTTAGGATGTAGCTTCTTTGACAGACCAGCACCTGTCATGCAGAGGTTTTTATTAATGAGATCTTAATGTTAACAGAAAGATGAGTCTCAATAGAGACTATATTAAATTGCCATAGCTAACTATATTTCAAGACATCAAGGCGGGGTATTGGGTAAAGTTTTCAACAGCAATAATCACACCTCAGATAAATCTCACAGGCGATGATACTACCACTGCACAAAGATTTCAAGTGAATGTTTAAGGGCATTCAGTCACTACCCAGTCTACATTTCACAGTTACGGTACTTCAGCACAGAACATTAATTCATTAAATGAATGGATTCGCATAAAAAAGTTGGAAAACTCTTTTTTTTTTGTCTTGTAAGACTGTTGTTCGACATAGCATATTTAATTGTTGACCAAGGTTTGTTTTCATTAATGAGATCTTGATGTTAACAGAAAGATGAGACTCAATGGAGACTATCAAAAATTGCCATAGCTGACTGTATTTATATTTAACGGACTCGCATAACATAATTGGCAAACTCTATTATTATTTGTCTTGTAAGACTATTGTGTGAAATAGCATATTTATTTGACCAACATTTGTTTGAACTTGTACTAGAAACACATTCTATTGTGCTTTACATACAGTTGAGTTATGTAAGGTGTCCTATCGATACATTTTCAAGGAAAGAGTTTAGAATGTAGTTTCATTGACAGACCGGCACCTGTCATGCAGAGGTTGTCATTAATGAGATCTTGATGTTAACAGAAAAATAAGATTCAAAGGAGACTGTCAAAAACTGCCATAGCTGACTATATTTAAAGTCATCAAGGCGGGATATTGGGTAAAATTTTCAACTAGCAATAATCACGCGGAAAACCTCATAGGCTATGATACTGCCACTGCTGTGTGTGTGTGTGGGCCCAGCCTTCAGGGTGTTGTGATGCTTCTACTACAGTGGAGGGAAGGTTGCATGTCTACTTCCCACCTGCTTGCTAACCTCTCGCTTACAGACACTGCCACTGGCTAGGCCTTGTGGTGAACGGAGAAGCAGCCTTGTGCGTCAGTTTTCTTCTGCCAGTACACAGCCTCTCTTTCACCATGACTCCTGTCAGACCTCCACGTGGCCCAAGGCAGAAGTGGCAGAGGAACTTGGAGCTGCAGTGGTCCCCAGAGGCATCAGTGATGCGCAGGCCCGCATTGTGGATAAGCCCTGGCATCACCCAACCACTGCCCCGCTGCCTTGTGGGTTAGTCTGGGAAGACAAAAGGCTAGGGGAGCCCACCCTGAGAGAAAAGCAAGTGCTGGTAGGCACACCATAGGCTGTCCTCCGACAGACCGGAACTCCGGCAGCCTCCTGCAGCTGTGAGGAGGTTCCAGTCGTCCTGGGTTTCCCTAGACATCGGATACAGCTCCCCACAGCGAAGAAGTGATGTTGGAGTCTGCGCGTCTCCCTCGTCGTAAAAGACCTCAAGGGTGGAGTGGGCATGGTTGCATAGAAGTTCCACAACGGTCACAGAGGCCGCAATGCCCTCCATCTTGAATACGTCAAACCAATATTTATCTGAATTTTGGCTCTTCTTTGTTTTTTTCAGCGTCTTTTCTTCCTCTGATTTCCTCTTTTTGGGTGTTTTAAGCAAGCACAGGTATTGCGATCTTTCTAGGTGGGTGTTTGGCAGCCGTGTTTTACTAAAAACATTGGCGTAAACCAATGAGGAGGCTCCTTCGTGGGCTCTGCTCACCCCTCCTTTTTCTAAATCCTGTGGTTGGATCTGGAGGGGTTGACGGGTATTTTGTCTTCCGGGGTTTTATTTACTAAAATACCTAATTATAAGGTACAGACAGCACACACGTACGTTTTTTTCCAGAAGTGATTACTGTTACAATATACATTATGATGCTTATATGATTTTTATTTAGTTAAAGAATATAACTTAGGTAAAACTCCTCCACTAAGTTAACCGTCTACTTCACGTGATTAAGACACAAATGTGGATGACTCCAACTCTGTGACGTCATTACTCCTTCAATATCAAAAGCGAATAAAGCTGATTTTGATTCTGAGAGGGCAGCGTGGGCAATTTGCATAAAAAATGTCTCTCAAACAAACAAATTACAACTGCGAATCAGTTAACTTGAAAGAGCCGTTCAAAAGACTTGACTCGTTCGTGAACATCACGTCTCTATTAGCTATCAGAACACTAACAGCATACACTTTGTCTGTTGGGACATATGGCTCTTTGATGGCCTAAATTAAAAATGTTCAAGCATTAAATAATGCCAAATTAATTACAAATATCAATACTACAGTTGTATTGGCCCCTAGTGGTTAGAGTGTCCGCCCTGAGATCGGTAGGTCGTGAGTTCTAACCCCTGGCCGAGTCAGACCACAGACTATAAAAATGGGACCCATTACCTCCCTGCTTGATACTCGGCATCAAGGGTTGGAATTGGGGGTTAAATCACCAAAAATGATTCCCGGGTGCGGCCACCCCTGCTGCTCACTGCTCCCCCACCTCACTGTTCTCTGTTCATCTTTTAAAGAACGAATATTCGATAGATTCGATAAAACAGTTGCAATAGCAGAATCAATGTCAGCACACGACGCAGCTGCGTGCCGCCATTGTTGTTTAAATGAAACAGTCGCTTCGGCGCTACATCACATCTATGAAATCCCGCCCGGCGATCCTGATTGGTTCATTATTTTTTGCTATCTGGAAGGAGTTTGCAATGCCTTCGAGCCCAGACCCTTGTGTGGAGCTCAGCGAACTACAAGGGTCTGGCGAGAGTCAGGTTAGTGTCTGGTAGCCAGGTGGTAAAATATATGCAGTAAATTTGAAGGTAGTTGCAGATTTGAGACACTAGATGGCAGTAGTGTATAAGCTATTGAACACTACACAAAATAATTTGACAAGCTACTCATTAAACGGACACATTGGAAGTGTCAGGATGTTGCCGCACCGTCTGCATTAAAACCAACGAAATTAAAGACAAGTTTATGTTATTGAGTTGATATATCAAAATATGACACTTTCTCTTCTTACTCCATGCAGACGGCGCAGCCAAACTCGGTGGATACTGTTACCTGATTGGCTGTTAGCATGTCCCTCCCATTGCTCAGTGACACTTCCTGTTTTTTGTTTAGCTGGGTCCCCAGAGCGCGAGTGACTTCATGCAACGAATCTTGTTTCATAATTCCTGGTTTCTTCCGACCCAAAAATATAACTATATGTCGAATGTTTTATCCAACATATCAATCAATTATGTGTCTGTCACGATATATATTGATGTCATTTCATCGACCCAGCCCTAATAGTAATTATACTCTATGGTTGCCTAAAATAATGTGTCAACTCATGTGAATAATCACAAAAAATTTTGCATAAATCATGGTAATACACCTTTATCACACCGTACATGCTGCTTTACCTCAACCACGGATGGTTACCTGATACGGTCAGTGATCAGGTGAATGTATACGCAGTGCAAAGATGAGTGAGTGAGGCGACTCCTGACTGGACTCAAGATAAAAGTCTTACCAAGTTTTGAGCAAATGAACTCAGGCATTTCAAGTAAAACATTTCCAAAAATGTCCTGTATGACATTCTGACATCAAAGTAAATAACTTTGATGTCAGAATGTCATACAGGACGTTGGAATATTGGGCTTTTTTAACATAATTGAAAATATGCAATCTAGTAATAACCTGGGATTAATCAGGATTAATCCAAATTCAAATTTGTAATTAACCCAGATTAAACCAAATTAAAATCTGTGCTTAGTTTGATTTAAAAAAACAATACATTTGACAGTGCTAATTATTACACAGTTATAATAAATGATAAATGGGTTGTACTTGTATAGCGCTTTTCTACCTTCAAGGTACTCAAAGCGCTTTGACACTACTTCCACATTTACCCATTCACACACACATTCACACACTGATGGAGGGAGCTGCCATGCAAGGCGCTAACCAGCACCCATCAGGAGCAAGGGTGAAGTGTCTTGCTCAGGACACAACGGACATGACGAGGTTGGTACTAGGTGGGGATTGAACCTATAGTTGCCTATACATGTGTCATATTTTTGATGCAAATTGATAAAACAGAGTGACAAGCTAAAACAGTATTTTATTTTAAAACATTTACTTTTCAATCCATGTTAATATTAGGTTTGTTGCATGATCAGGTATCATTACAGTCAACATACATGCAATTGATGCCTATATGCAACGTTTATGTCAAAATAATATGTTTAGTAAGAAAAATTAAGTGACTGACTCACAATATTTCTTCTAAAACGATGTGGCGGGCCAGATCTGGCCCTAGGGCCTTGAGTTTGACACCTGTGCCCGAGACAGTAATTTTATACTAGTCAGAAGAAAATGTTGACCGAATGATAACAAATAAATATAATGTTCAGCGCATCCGTGTTAGAAGGATAAAACTAATAGATATTGATAACGTTTTTGTGCTAGCCCGAGAATTTTCATGAATGAGCGGTCTGTACTAAGTACGATAACTGTGAAATGTAGGCTTGCTAATGACTTAATCCTCTTGAACATTCTTTTGGTATCTTTGTGCGGTGGCAGTATCATAGCTCATGAGGTTAATCTGAGGAATGAGCAATGCTAGTTGAAAATTTACCCAATACTTTGCCTTGATAATTTGAAATATAATCAGCTATGAGATTTTGATAGTCTCGACAGCAGTGATCTCCACCCTTTGTTTTTCCATCTAAGATCTACAAAATTAAAATCAATAATGTTTTTAACATTTATTTCTACGCTTATATCAATTCAAGCAAAACAAATAAGCTTTTTTTGCCAGAACATTAACGCAATGCTTGTATCCGAACCTTACTCACTCATTTTGTATAAAGGGAAATCAATAACAGAAAATGTGTTCATCAATTTTGTACATCCTGTATTTCACTATGCATTTCTCACTAGTTACTTTTTTTTATAAACTATTAGAGCTACATTGACAAAATAAAGGATGTTGTGTTTTATTTATATAACTGCCAACATTTAAATGTTCTTTAATTAGGGAGCAGATCTCCACTCAAAACAGTGCAGTCATTGTCCTTGTGCTATTTTGTGGTCATTTGTGATTACTATTCTAGGATTGAACAGTTATCATACAAGTACTGACAGTTTGAGCAAATGTGAGTTTGACCCCTTGGTGAGCTACTCAAAATCACCTGGCATGTTACCCGTAGTTCGTGAGCTACCAGTTAAGAGACCCTGGCTCTACGGAGACTGATTTTCCCGGTAACATCAAGATAATCTTAACCAACAGCCTGATTTGATAGTAGCCTCAGTGGAAATTGGACAGGGTGGCACTCACCCCACCATACCTCAAAGGTATTGCTGGTTTTACTAGTGGAGGTATTACTTTTTCTGCAGGGTCACGTACAGAAACTTTGTTTCAACTTTTACATCTTCTAAATAGTCAGGTTTGATGTCTTGTTGGTGGACATCTGGAGGATGCAGTCTCAACTCTGTAAAATCGTTAGCTTTTTAGCTAACAAGTGTGAGACCAAGTTGTGTGAAAAAGATCGAACTATTATTTTAGCCAAAAGCCGCCAGCTAAACTTGGTCTGAATCAATTTAAGTTTTTAATGGAGCATCAATTTGCAGTGCAATTAAGATAGAAACAATAACAGATGTCAGTCTGTGCTGTAGTACCGTAACTGTGAAATGTAGGCTGGGTTTGACTTAATCCTGATTATTGCTAATTGAAAACTTTACCCTGCACTCCGCCTTAATGACTTGAAACATAGTCAGCTATGGTACTTTTTGATACGCTCCACGGAGAGTAACCTTCATGTTAACATCAAATTTTATCAAATGATAATTTAGGCTGGCAGTTGTTGGGCAATGTTGGACTAACATTGGACACGCAAGTGGCTGTTTTCCTTCTAGACAGGTCATTTAATGTTCCATTCCCCTATTTTTTGTGTGTATCCTTTTGTGTGGCTATGTGTGTTACGATAGTCTGCCACAAAATCTGGACTCGGGGGTCAACAACCTCAGAGTGTGCATCTACAACTCTCATCGGCAACGTCATGCACTTCCAGGGAGGAGGGGACTGGGAAAAACTATCAGCGAGGTGCGCATGTGCGCAGAGTGGAGTAGGAGAGGGGGGGGGGGGGGTTGTACAGTTTGAATTCTGCCTGGCGACACAAGCATTGAAGTACCAGAGCTTTTTGCCCGCTCTGTTTAGAATTAGAAAGAGATAAATGGGACCATCTTGTGGAATGTTTGAGATAACAAAAACCAAATTGGATTATTATCAATTTTTCAAAATAATTCTCACCAGTTGTGTTTATATTGGTGTGTACATGTTGCTTTTATTGTCCATACTTTTGTTTTCATACTGACACGAGTATGTATGCATACTTGATGAAAACTAGATGTTAAAAATAACGTGTGTAAAATTAAGGGATTTTTTGAAGGGCTCAAAACGAGAGATGGTGTTTTTAATATTTTTTTTTGTCATAAAGAAATACAATAATGTGTGCTTACGGACTGTATCCCTGCAGACTGTATTGATCTATATAATGTATATATTGTGTTTTTTATGTTGATTTAATTTTTAATTTTTTTAAATTTTAATTTCTTGTGCGGCCCGGTACCAATCGGTCCACGGACCTGTACCGGGCCGTGGCCCGGTGGTAAGGGGAAAACTGCTCTAGCAGGTGACTTTTCAAATGATGCTACATATTAGCAGTAATGTTACTTTTTATAGCAACGCTTTTGCTCCACACTTGACAAATTACGGTTGTCTGTTCGACATATTCCCACTTGAAGTCAAACCACCGCCAGACAATGGACCCGCAGCTGTTTTTTGGGGGAATTAAGTAATTCTTCCTTCATTCGTATTACCACTCACACGGCTGCGCTAGCATCACAGCTAACGTTAGCCATGCTGCTACCTCTCTGCTGGGAGAGGGCGTAAACATATGTGACGTATGTCGTGACAGTATGTGACGTGTGTAAGAAGGTGTGCTTGCTGTCTGAGAAGGAGAGACTAGAAAGAGTGAGAAGAGCCTGTAGTGTAATGCCAGCAGCTAAAAGCAACTGCGTGAGAACGTATACTCCGATATCACCATATAGTCATTTTCTATATCGCACAGAGACAGCTGACATTTTTACCTGTAACTTTTAATTCACATGGCCGTCTTAACGGTTAGGACACAGACCTGTGGATGTGTTGAAGGTGTGCTGGAAAATGCAGAACGGAAATTAGGGAGCAGCAGAAAAGTGGAATGTATTCTTTAAATCGGTGCATTGGAAAACACGGTCCAATTTTTTTTTTTAAACTGGATCTGGATCGGTATTTTCCCATGCCTTGCCGATACGCATGTTTGGCAAATATCGGCGGCCGATCCAATCCAAATATCGGATCGGGACAACCCTAATTTGGACACTAGGGGAACATATTCTTAGTAACAAAGACTTAATTTAGAGTTATTTGGTTAGGGTTAGGGTTAGGGTTAGTAATGGTGAATATGTTCCCCATACTAAAGTGTTACCGGCTTACTGGTTGTATAATAAGGCATTAATAAGTACTTAATAATGACTAATTAAGAGTCAATGTGTTACTAATTTGCATGTTAGTAAGCATTGAAGTACCAGAGCTTTTTGACCGCTCTGTTTAGAATTAGAAAGAGATAAAGAACGGGGAAATGGCACCATCTTGTGGAATGTTTGAGATAACAGAAACCAAATCAGATTATTATAAATTTTTCTAATGAATTTTCACCAGTTGTGTGTGTGGTGTGTAATGTTGTGTCGTTCGCGAACGATTCGTTCGAACGAACGAATCTTTTGAGTGAACGTACTGAACCGAATCACTTCATGAACTGATTCGTTCCTTTCTCAGTTCAGTTGAGCTCCGCCGCGACCATGCCGGTATGAGTGGAACTGGCGCATTCTGTGACGTCGGCGAACGACGCAGCCAGCTACTCATCATGGGGGCGGGGGGAGGGACTGAGCGAACGATTCGTTCACCGCGGATTAACGACATGAATCACTCTGTGAACGACAACGCTCTCGCTCTCTGCTCTGCTTGCCCCAATGCCGCGAGTGATTCTCCTCCCGTCGCGGGGATATGTTTCATGCCATTGGCATCCGTTCTCCATTCATTCTCCAAGCTAACGGCTAATGTTGACATGAAAACAAACACACACATTATCTCAACACATAAAGTTATGAGAGTAGAGGAGACAGAAATAAAGTCAGTGCAGGGCAAGGCTGAGCAGCAGCGACGCGAGGGGGAGGGGCGGGGCGTAAAGTGTAGGGCAGGCTGTTTGAGAAGATTTAAAATAAAAAATAATAACTAATGTATGTACATATACATAGGCTATTATTTATCTTGATTTTTATATTATTTAAGCTATTTATTTTCTTTTTTATTGCATATTTAAGTTGATATTTCCATTTTTATATTTTTAAATGTAAGCTACAGAAATTTTAGTTTTAATGTTGGCTTTTCTGGCACTTGGTTTAATATTTGTTTAGTTTTATTTAACGTAGCCTATTTCTTTTCTTTTTGTTTGCACATTTATCTATTTATTTTCTTTGTTATATTTTTAAACATAGGCTACAGAACATTTAGTTTTTATGTTGGCATTTCTGGCTCTTAATTTATTTGTTTTATTTTGAAGGTATTTATTTTCTTTTTGTTTGCATATTTACAGAACTGCTGCTGCAGAAGTGATTCGATGATTCGCCGACCTGCACACAGAACTGCTGCTGCTGAAGTGATTCGGTGATTCGCCGACCTGCGCACAGAACTGGAACTGCAGAAGTGATTCGGTGATTCGCCGACCTGCGCACAGAACTGGAACTGCAGAAGTGATTCAGTGATTCGCCGACCTGCGCACAGAACTGGAACTGCAGAAGTGATTCGGTGATTCGCCGACCTGCGCACAGAACTGGAACTGCAGAAGTGATTCGGTGATTCGCCGACCTGCGCACAGAACTGGAACTGCAGAAGTGATTCGGTGATTCGCCGACCTGCGCACAGAACTGGAACTGCAGAAGTGATTCGGTGATTCGCCGACCTGCGCACAGAACTGGAACTGCAGAAGTGATTCGGTGATTCGCCGACCTGCGCACAGAACTGCTGCTGCAGAAGTGATTCGGTGATTCGCCGACCTGCGCACAGAACTGCTGCTGCAGAAGTGATTCGGTGATTCGCTGACCTGCACACAGAACTGCTGCTGCAGAAGTGATTCGGTGATTCGCCGACCTGCGCACACTGTACTGCAGTGCCGGCCCAAGCCTCCATGGGGCCCTAAGCAAAATTTGATTTTGGGGCCCTCTATTTCTGCCAATAATATATAAATAATATATAAACTCATTGCGGCTCTGGCAGTGTTGTTTACATTATCCTATTGTCAGCCTGGCATGTCTTTACAAATGACATGTCATTTAGAAAGATATGGGGGTGGCCCAGTTAAGAACATAAATAATACCAATGAATGAACGAATGATGTCCAGAGTGCCACATATGGTTCCTAATCTTAAAATGTAGAAAACATTCAGCTACAAGAGTGATAAAGCTTTGTATTTACAGTAAAAGTGTCATCTTGTCTCATCAGTCCATCCATTTTCTACCGCTTATTCCCTTTGGGGTCGCGGGGGGCGCTGGAGCCTATCTCAGCTACAATCGGGCGGAAGGCGGGGTACACCCTGGACAAGTCGCCACCTCATCGCAGGGCCAACACAGATAGACAGACAACATTCACACTCACATCCACACACTAGGGCCAATTTAGTGTTGCCAATCAACTTATCCCCAGGTGCATGTCTTTGGAGGTGGGAGGAAGCCGGAGTACCCGGAGGGAACCCACGCAGTCACGGGGAGGACATGCAAACTCCACACAGAAAGATCCCGAGCCCGGGATTGAACCCAAGACTACTCAGGACCTTCGTATTGTGAGGCAGATGCACTAACCCCTCTGTACATATTAGTCTTTAATTACTAGTTTATATTTTTAGTTAATTGTTCATATTTAATGTTTACTTTGTACAAAGAGAGCGCAGTCTACTGAAGTTAAATTCCATGTGTGTTAAACATAACTGGACAATAAAGCTGATTCTGATTCACTTTATTATTTTTGGTAACAAAAACCTGAAACAGCAATGTGCAAAAATGTTGACCTAAAATTGTGTTTTTGTACAATAATATATCTTTGATCATTTAGAAATCATCAGTCAGACTCGTACATGCAAAAAATAATAATTTTTTGTTAATTGCTTTTGGGGGCCCCCTGGTGGCCGCGGGGCCCTAAGCAAGCGCTTAGTAGGCTTATACCTTGGGCCGGCTCTGCTGTACTACGCACGCCCCCCCCCCCTCCTCCTTTTTTTTGGGGGGGGGGGGTGATTCGGTGAACGAATCTTTTGAACGAATCAATTTAAGGAACTGATTCTAGTGATTCAGTACAGTCAAAAGAACTGCCGATCCCATCACTAGTGGTGTGTACATGTTGCTTTTATTGTCCATACTTTTTTTTTATAATGATACGAGTGACTACATACTTGATGTAGACTATATACTTAAAATTAACGTGTGTAAAATCTGAGATTTTTTTTAGAAGGGCTCAGAACGGACCTCCAAATAATCTATCGAAATAATTGTGCCCACGAAACGTTCTCAGATAACATGCTTAAATTTCCAAAGTTTCACGGAAACCGTCCGTAGTGTTTTGATTGTATTATATTGTTTTTAACACGTTAAATAGTCTCCGTAGAGACCGTCAAAAATTGCCATAGCCGACCATATTTCAGGTCGTCAAGGCGGGGTATTGGGTAAAGTTTTCAACTAGCAATAATCGCGCCTCGGATAAACCTCATAGGCTACGATACTGCCACTGCGCAAAGCTACCGTTAAAAAGTTCACTTCGGGGAGGTCATTATCCAGCACAACGTCCACAGCGACGGTACACAGTAAGATCATTTCATGAGTCAAAATATAAAATTTTCCGAATCGTCTTACACCACCGCTGTCTAATATAAAAATGTGTGTTTCACTCGTATTAAGCTAAAATATATTTATAAAACAACTGAGCACCGCAATGCATGATGGGAGCCCATCATACAAAGTACTCACCCACTAAGGATTGATGTAATGCTTAATATTGATATATCAATCGGGTTTACTTATTGTAAAATATAAATCATAAAGCGCCGTGTCCGTGTTAAAATACATAAAATACAGAGGTGACAAAACAGCTAAATACAAAAAGCTTGTACCCGGCAGTCAACACCACGCATGCGTGCGGGTTTCAAGCAGCTTTCATACGACCGTTTCAACTTCCATGCTCTACATACGTTTACATTTACAACATGTTAAACTATTTTTGGGAATTCTGGATGATTTACCAGTATGATGACTGCAACTTTGAGCCAAATGGACAAAAGAATGACACGAACAATACAGTGTATTCTTATCTTAAGGTCTATAAGCCAAACACGTCTTTTATACGCATGTAATTGTATTTGTATCGACATGCATACATATCTGGATGGCTACCGTACCACAAAGATACAAAGCATTTGCATGTTATTACATAGATGTATTGTTGGCATGTAATACTGTAGATACATTTACACTTCCGCCTCATCTTGTGACCAAACCGCCATGCATTGTGGGTTGGCAACCACAACCCAGTTGGTTAAACTCGAACGTGTTCTCCCTATGCTGCTACAAACATGTAAAACACGTAATAGTAATTAATAATTAACTATTGGCCATTTATTTGTCTAATCGCCCACATTCACAGTAACAAAAAGCAATTATTTGCGTGAAATCATTGCGGTGACGTCACAGATTAGCTCTGCCACTAACATCAAAGATGCTATTCTACCAAGACAACACTAGAGGTCAGTGCTGTGTCGTACACATAACCCACGTCTTTTTCTTCACATATTTTAGTACAGGTCAACTGTTGCGCGCTAAAATAACAAATAAGCAATAAAACCCTGCGTTTAAAATATTTTTTTTAAATTTACCATGCACAGTATTCTGAGCAGTGCAGAGACGTGTAATGTCTTGATGCTTGGGGCTCTCCTCCCTCATCTCAATTGTCTTCTCCTCTTGTGAACGTTTGGCAGATAACGTAGTTCAAAAACATCTTCGACGTCCTTCCAAGTATTCCACAAGACAGAAAAACATCAATATCAAAATGTACTATCGTGGTTTTAACTTTTTAAAAGTTGAGTTTGGCCCAATTACCTGTCGTAAAATCCCGCTAATCATGTTCAAGATTCGTCTTCTTCTTCTTCTTCATTTTATGGCGGATACATGTTCAAGATCTATGCTCGTTAGCTTGTGATAGAGAAAACCGGAAATTACTCTACATCACATCCGCTACAACTTCACTATGCTGTAAAAAAATAATACATTCAAAATTACATAAATATGTTTGCAATTTATGTGTATATATATATATATATATATATATATATATATATATATATATATATATATATATATATATATATATATATATATATATATACATGTACATACATATATATATATATATATATATATATATATATATATATATATATATATATATATATATATATATATACACATGTACATACATATATATATATATATATATATATATATATATATATATATATATGTACATACATATATATATATATATATATACATATATATATATATATATATATATATATATATGTATATGTATGTATACAAGAAAAATAGTACTTCAAAAATGTGTTACGTGAACGTGACATATATATTTTACTATAGTAATTGGTTGTGGCGTCTAAGATTGCTGTTGTTTTTGGTTTATTAATAGTTAATATATTATTACTACTTTTAACATCAATAATAATAACAATAATGCATGTTTATATATGTGCTTTACACACCCTGTATTACTATAACTGTTCCCAAACTACAGTACACGAGCCGAACCTGGTACCCTGGCGTCCACAATTCGGTCCGCGGAAAGGCTCAAGTTAAAAATAAATAAATAAACATTTCTTCAAATCTCACCTGTCCAGCTATTTTCAAGAAAATCATATTATAGACTCATAGCTTCTGCATTTGCTTTACAAAAGAGAGGTGGGAAATACTTCTCTTATTGCCTTGTTTGACTTTATAAAATGTTTATATGCATCTAGTGTTTGGCCCAGCCAGACCAGAGCAGGAGGCGATAGAAAATTTAAAAAAAACAGTAGGGAAAATTGTGGGTTCAAGAGGAGGACAAGACAATGTGTATATATATATATATATATATATATATATATATATATATATATATATATATATATATATATATATATATATATATATATATACACATTTATATATAAACGGTTAATGCCAAGGTGTGGATATTGGAGGCCTTTTCACCTGTTGTGGCGCTTTAGTGGGGATAAAGCAAGGTGCTCAGCAGATAAAAATTGACTTGCCAGTCGTAAAGCTGCCCGGGCTGCCACATTATAGGCGTTGAGGATTTTCTCCTGTCAAAATGGCAAAAAAAAAACAACAAGGCTCGTAGGGGTATGCTTGGATCATTTTCTGGGACAGGTAGTTAGGCAGATAAGGGGATTACACCGAGTAATCTCAAATGAGTACTGTCAGACTCTGTTTCACCGTCTCCCGGGGGAAAAAACTACTTTCTGTGTTTTTTCCCCACATGAGGAATATACATCATATAGTCATCCAAAAAAAACAAGGTATGAAAACATTAATGAGATGTACAGTGTGTGACAGTGTGCATGCATTTTTGACACTGGACAAGTAAAAACTAAGCTACAATAAAATAAACCAGAGCCACATTATACAACTTTTAGCAAGAACTTAATCAGAGTCAAAAAATATGTTTTTGTGTAATTGACTAGTGCATCCTGCCTCTCACACAGAGTCAGCTGGGATAGGCTCCATTTCACCATAGTAAATGGATGGATGCATGAATATTAATGTTTCACTCACTTCCTATGAGTACAAGTCATGTATCCCAAGCCAAACAGTGATGCAAGCAGAGGAAGCAAAAATGGAGGTTTGCATGTTTGCCCTTAAAAGATGCTGATAGTCCATACCAAAAACATCCATGTTAGGATTACTGTGATGTATGTCCTGACTGGTGATTTCCTTCAGTGTTAGACAAGTGATCAGTCTAGGGCACTTTTTCTATGCATTCTAACTAGTAAATAAATGCCAGCAAAAGTCCGCTTACAATCGAGCCTAAGAGAGTTGGTATATTAAAACGCTTAAATAACATCCGAACACTTCGATCAAGGTTTTACACATGCTGTAAGTAAATAGTGTATGTCATCTAGTGACATGCACATTTATTATAACATGTCATATTGACCTATTTTTGCTCATTTGTAGCATGTAGCGGCACATTAATTTCACTCACATCACAACGTTCACTTTTTCCTTCACCAACATAACTGATTATTACATGTCTATGAATGTTGTCATTCATCAGGTCATTGTCATCTCAAGGCGTTCAATCATCACAACTGGACTGTTTGGATTGTCTGAGAAGACGTTTCACCTCTCATCTGAGTAGACTTCATCAGTTCATGATCATAGACTTAGATTGGTCAGATCTCGTCTTGGACTTAGATTGGTCACATCTAGTCTTAGATTGGTCACATCCAGTCTTAGACTTAGATTGGTCACATCTAGTCTTAGACTTAGATTGGTCACATCTAGTCTTAGACATCGATTGGTCAGATCTAGTCTTAAAATTTGATTGGTCAGATCTAGTCTTACACTTAGATTGGTCAGATCTAATCTTAGACTTAGATTGGTCACATCCAGTCTTAGACTTAGATTGGTCAGATTTAGCTTAGATTTAGATTGGTCAGATCTAGTCTTAGACTTAGATTGGTCAGATTTAGTCTTAGACTGGTCAGATCTAGTCTTTGACTTAGATTGATAACAATATGACGTTTTTTGGTACCCTTTATTTTGAAAAGTATCAAACTCTATTTTTGTACCGGCACCAAAGTATTGGTATCGGGACAACCCTAGTTGGGGGTTAATCATTTTGCGATGCAGTCTGCTGAAAATGATGGAAAGCCCCACTTTACACAGCAACTGACGGTGCGGTCAAAGTTGGAATTGCCACAAAACACATTTTAAGATATTCAACACTCTACTGCCATCTGGTGGCTACAGTGGATAGTGCACCCTTCACCCCCCAACTGGTCACATTTCATGTGTCAGGTAAACCGTGACAAATGGGGCCATATGAATCCCCTTCCTACTGTAATTGTCTGGGGCGGACTTCAGTGTCGGTCCTGTGGTTTACAGAGGTGTAACTCGCCTCTTGCCCTGGGGGATAGGCTCCAGCTCAACTTGTGACTCTAGTAAACGGATGTATGGAGGAAATACGGAATATGTTGCTCACTTGACACATCACCCATGAGCACAAGCCACATGTTTGAAGCTAAGCTGTGAAGGCAAGCAGTACTGTGGCACTAAATATTTTTGGAGTGGTGTAAAAAGTTGAACAGCCTCTCGTCAGTCCGGGTTTTAAGAGGTTAACAAAATCCATGCCATCCTCGTATGGTGAGCTCACCTATTTTCAGGCCGTGTGTGGTGCAGCTCATTTGATTTGGTTTTGTGCAAAACGTATATAAGCCTGTTAGCAAAGTCCACGCACTGCATTTGTGACAGACCTGATCCAATTTGCAGGCCTGCACTCCAGGCTTAATCTCAACTGTACAGACTCTGCGGAGGACAACAAAAAAAACCTGATCAGTGTTTTTATAAAAGGAAATGGATGTGGTTTGCACTTAGTGTAATCATTCAAGCAAGTGTGTGTGTGTGTGTGTGTGTGTGTGGATCTGGGTTACATCACCTGCTATTAGTGAGAGTCTCTCCGGTCCTTCTCTCAGACGGAGGCCACCTGGACAATACAGGACAAGCTGGAGCGGCCATGATTAGATTGCGTTCTAAAGCTGAGGGAGGATAACAATGACATTTTTCTTGCGCGGAGTGACAGCTCAGCCAGAGCGCGGAGGACATCTGATAAAACCAACAAATATCACCGTCTCTTTTTGCAGCAGGGTTTTTGTTGCAGGGCCTCTGTCTAAATTTGGGACCTAAGCAGAATTTTATTTTCAGGCCCCAGCCATTTCAAAACATTTTCACACTTTTTTTCCACCTGCAAGGATTTTTGTACTTTTTTAATCAAACTTTCAATTTTATTGGATGCATGTTTTGTATTAAAACAAAATGATAAATAAATTGTTTGATAGTTAGTTTTTTACGCAAATTTAAAAAAAGTATATTTAAAAAAATATAAAATACTTTCAAAATATTTTACAAATATATATATATATATATATATATAAATGAAATAAAATATAACTAACATATTATTAAACACTTGAATTGTAAGAATAATAGTAACAATAATATAAATAAATACAATATAAATTAACAGAATACAAATTAAGAACATTAAAAGAGTTTAAAATGTTAAGTAAAAAAATCTGATAACAAAGGTGTGCATTTAATTTCAATTTCGATTTTTTTGGAATAGCCGTGGGTGGGCACCATATATTTGCTTTAATTCCTGATCAATCTCGGGACATAATTTGAACTGAGCACGATTATTTACATGCACTACATGCCCGCCACACACAAAAAAATGTTGGGTTAAAAAATAACCCAATGTTACCCCAACTGCTCGTTCAGAAAATAACCATTATTTGAAGTATTTTAACTCAACATTTTGAGTTATTTTTTTCAACCCAACTTTTGGGTTGAATTATTAAGCAAAAAGTTGAGTTATGATAACTCAATGTTGGATTATTCCCAAACAAACTATTGGGTTGAATTATTTAACCCAAACGTTGAGTACTGGTATCTTAATGTTGGTTATACATAACCCAACTATTGGGTTTAATTTATTTAACACAAAAGTTGAGTTATGCTCACTACAATGTTGGGTTATTCCAACCCCAACTATTGGGTTGCGCAATTCAGCACTCCTTGACCCAATAGTTGGGTAAAAATTATACATTTTACTGCTAGTTTGTCCTACTCCTTCCCAAATACTGATCAGAACTATTTTTATTCCATTAAAATATACTCAAAAGCAAGATATGATAATACAATTTTTTTACAATAATATGTATTTATTTTACAAAAAAACAGTCAAATATCTGTTGGGGTGCTATACACAAAGGCTCTCCCAGGGCTAGGACAGGCGGGTAGAGCTTGGCCTGCTGGAGATACTCCACCATATTTGTTCCAACCTAAGACAAACACAAATAAAGATAGAAAAAATGAAGTGAAAGTGAATCCTCAGCAAGTTAACAGTGGTAAACTATATGACAAAGTAAAAATAAATGTAGTTTGAGCAGTTCTTGACTGGTGGCCACATTTTGAGTGTGGCGTAGGTGTGTGCATGACAGAAAAAAGTCCCAAGGATAGACCAGTTCAGAACCACTAATTTAGAAAATTAACCTTTTAAATACCGTTAAAAAAATAAATAATAAAAATTGTAGTATGGCAACAGCTTAGGGAAGCTTAGGGAAGGCTATGCAGAACGAAACTAAAACTGAACTGGCTACAAAATAAGTAAGTAAGTAAGGAGCAAAGACGGTGTCCACAAAGTACATCCAAACATGACATGACAATCGACAATGTCCCCACAAAGAAAGATAAAAACAACTGAAATATTGTTGACTACTAAAACAAAGTAGATGCGGGAAATATCACTCAAAAGAAGACATGAAACTGCTACAGGAAAATACCAAAAAAAGAGAAAAAGTCCCCAAAATAAGAGCGCAAGACAAGAACTAAAACAATACACACAGGAAAACAGCAAAAAAGTCCAAATAAGTCAGGGTGTGATGTGACAAGTGGTGACAGTACACCTACTTTGAGACAAGAGCTATATTGATGCATGCTTGGTTATGCTTTAAAGTCATATCCAACAATTGCGACAACGACTTTTTACTGTCAACTGAGTTTCGTTTTTTAATGATTTCTGCTGGTGGTGTGCCTCCGCATTTTTTCAACGCAAAAAATGTGCCTCGGCTCAAAAAAGGTTGAAAAACACTGCTCCATGGCACCATATCAAGCAAGAGTCTCTGGGATAGTTCCCCTTTGGCATCTGGAGGGCAGCAATGTTTAGGGTATCAATATTGTGTGGGTGGTATTTCATGTATTTAAAATAAAGACTCATCCCAAAATGAACTCTGTATTCTTCACAGACTTCTCCAGAGCTCTATCCCTCTACCACTAACCCTACAAGTCTGTCCACCAGTACTCCCATTACTCTCCAACTCTTCCCTGTATTACTCCCAGCTCACCCATCAGAAGCTGTCTCAATCAGTTGTTCTTTAATTGAAACATTATTTCTTCCATTTTCCATGTTGCAAACAATTGATGTGTTCTTATCTGCAAGCAACTGCAATTGTATGTTTGCCCCTCCAGTCTATGGGAAGAAAATGTTGTTATGATGCTATGAATAGCCCTTTGGTTTGGTTTTAGTTTGTAGTAAAGAAAATAGACTATATAAGCTTGACTTGCCTAATAACTTCAGACCTTTTCGACACCTGGAAAACAGAAACATACAATTACTGTATAGTAAATTGACAGATATCATTTATGTCTTGACATACACATCTGATCAAAAGAAAAGGAAACACAGGTTCTTGCAATACAACAAACACGTTGGTTTGAACTTACCCGGTGTCATGTTATCAGCAAATGAAGGCAGTTTTCTGTCCTTTTTGGTCAAGCCTCGCCTGCGCAATTTGAAAAACAAAAAACGCTCTCTCAGAGCATTGTGTGCAACATGTTCCAGTGGGCCCATGCCATGCCTAGACTGATGAGGTGAGGGTACCCTGCAAGTACCTCATAGACATTCTTTGAGTTATTTTCCCGTATCCAGTTGGAACGATGGTGTTTGTCACACTGCGGTGAGGGAAGTCCTGTTTTGGGGTTGTCTGGCGAACTTCCTGTTTTATGTTGAAAGTCTAATCTTCCTCTCGTTTCAGGCCACTTGCTCTTCCTCCTGTGTCACTGGTCTGATGTCTTTCCTGATTGCCTGATTGTGCCCAACTGTGTCACCCTCCCTCATGTGTGTATATAGCCCTCGTATTCCCCTGTCTTGTTGCCAGAGTACATTATCTCGTCGTGTACCGCCAGCTGTCTTCCACAGTCTTATCCCAAGTTGTTAAGTATTGCCTCGCCTTATTCCTTGATTTCTTTGTTTGTACCCTCTGAAGAAGAGTGACTTTGATTTGCTAAAGTTTTTTGGTCAGTTTCTTTTAGCTAATTTCATACTGCTTTGCCTTCCTTTTTTCCCTCCTCTTGGAGCGCTTTAATTTGTAGTTTTCTTAGCTCTTTATAGCGTACTTTCTGTTTAAAGTTAAAGTACCAATGATTGTCACACAAACGCTAGGTGTGGTGAAATTTGTCCTCTGCATTTGACCCATCCCCTTGTTTACCCCCTGGGAGGTGAGAGGAGCAGTGGCTAGCAGCGGTGGCTGCACCCGGAAATCATTTATAGCTTCTTGTCTCCTCCTCTTCATGAGCGATTTTCCTTTTGTATAGCTAATTGTAGATAGTTTTTTGTTATTAGATCAGTGTAGAATTTTGCTATTGCCTTTTTCCTCCCTCTGCAGTGATTTTCCGTTTATTGTTTTATGCCCTGTGCTACGTTTCTTTTTTTACTCTAGTGTATCAAGTATAGAGTTTGTAGCCATTTGTCTAATCACTCTGTCTAAAGAGAGTTCTAAAAACTGCTAAAATAAATCCTGTGTCAATCGTCCCCCATCTGCACCTGAGTCCTCATTCTCGCCAAGGCATAACAGTGTTAAACCTTTTCCGTATCAATAATGTCACATATACCAGGACTTTACTTGTAAATTATTAAAGCCTGTTGTTTTTTAACTCTATTCATTTGCCAAATTCAGAAAACAAACAACCAATAAAAATCAAAAGCCCAATTCCAATCCACACCCTAAAGACTCAAGACCTAAACACTCACTGATTGAACTGAGGTCAGCTCTAAGTGAGCGTGAGAGTGTTTGAGGTTCCAGATGCTGTCAACGTGAATGGAATAGAATCCTGGATCAGATTTGATCAAATCAATAATCATGAACTGCACATGTAAATCGGTGAACTTTTTTTCCTTCTTTTAGCTCCCGTCCATTTATAAAGAGACTGGCGAAGCTCTTTCTGACTACGTTTGTTTCCTTTCTTTTCCTTTCTTTCTTTTCAACACCTATGGCATGGGTGTCAAACTCTGGCCCGCGGGCCAAATTTGGCCTGCCGTGTAACGTCACTTGGCCTGTGAGGTAATATAAAATTAACGGTACCCCGCTAATTCTCATACTTGCCAAATCTCCCAGGAGACTCGCAAATTTCAGTGCCCTTCTCGAGAATTGTAACGTCTCCTTTACGCCCAATCCAATAAGTGCTGGGTTAGTTACATAATATGTACGGCTTAGACATGCACACGCTACAAGGTGTGTGTATATGTGTGTGTGTGTTCTCCAACTTAACTTTGGCCTGTCCCACTAGACACGCCAATAATCTGGTTTATGGATGTACAATACAACTCTTCATAGGAAGTTGTTATAGTTGTTATAACTGTGTAACATGGTACAATGCACATTCATGAACATATCAAATGTTACAGACTGTAGCCAAAAACTGATTTCCATCTGCATCTCATTGCAAAGAAACAAGATCCCACTAATTCAGCGTTACAGTGACTTGTATTTTTCATGCACTTACTTTTGCTGTATTTATCTGGCACAAGTGGTAAGCCGGTCCCGGAAAATAATGTCTACATTAAACCGGTCCGTAGTGCAAAAAAGGTCGGGGACCAGTGCTATACAGCATGCTCAAATATTTAGTACCTCTTTAAAAGGTAAAGGACGCATTTCATGTACATAGGATGTGTAAATAATGTAAATGAGATTAATCCATAATAAAATTCAGGGTGTACCCCGCCTTCCGCCCGAATGCAGCTGAGATAGGCTCTAGCACCCCCCCCCGCGACCCCAAAAGGGACGAGCGGTAGAAAATGGATGGATGGAAAATTCCCTTCAAGAAAAAAATTACTTTTTTAATTAAAAAAAGCCTTTATCTAAAAATCGTTGTGAAACAACCCAAAAATGGTTCATAATTTAGAAAAAACAGAAAATTAGTTAAAATAATACTCTTATAACCCAAACAATGGGTTGCTCTTCATAAAAATAACTCCAAAATTTAACTCAACCCATAAATTGGGTTACCAAAATAACCCAACATTTTAGTGTGTGAACAAATAACAGCGCTGGGCAAATTTGCCATCTATTCCTATCAGTGACAAGCAGGAAGGGGCTGGGAATGCAATTGCGGTGACATTTCACATGTAGCGCCTTTTCATTAATTAACATTTTATTTTCACACGAAATGCACAGTAGCTGCGTATAGGGAGGGATGGCCGTGATGTAGGAGCCCACACAGACATAGCGTCCTGGTGCACACATGCTTGCCCGTCTGTTCTCACCAGCCCACTCGCTGCTGTTACCTCGCTATTCCCACTTTGTAGTTATTCCCAGCTCTTTTCCAAACATGACGTCTCCTTGCCAGCTCAAAGCAACCGCAAACTGGGACTGGCATACATCTTAGCCTATGTAATTAAAGACAAGTCATGTTGACAGCCTGAGGCCCACTCAAGTAAGACTCGACAGCACTAGTCCCAGCTTTAAATAACCTTCCTCAGCATCCCTGCTGAGTTATTCTTCACACTTTCCACCAACCGCCGTCGTGACAACTTTCTGGCTGTCTGTGATCGCCTCCATCTGTCAGCTTACACATCTTGGGATTGGAAGTATATCGGGCAACCTTCACCCGGAGACAGCAGAAATAACAGGATGGATAAATAATGGGGGCAAGGGCATGGAGACAAGCAAATGAGTTGGACTTTTTGTTTTTGTTTAGCATCATGGGGGAGCTGCAGCATATCCTAGATGAATGCAGACCTACTGACATCCTGGGGTCTTTAACACATTTTCTATTGGCATCATTCATTGAATCCTTTTCTATCATCTGTTCATCTGTTGCTGGAGCCTATCTCAGTGACATGCAGTGAAAACAATCAATGGTTTTAACCTTACCTGTATACAAAGTAGGGCTGCGCGATATGGAAAAACAAATGATCACGATTCATTTTTTCATATCATCCGATCTTGATTAATATCACCATTTATTTTTTAAATAAAAGTCGGATTGTCTTGTGCAGGATTATAGCGAGTACCGTTGCATCCCTACTTTACTACTGCAGTATCTTGAAACAGACATTTCCACCATATTTGACATGCTAACAGCTAACAACTGTCATTTTGATCATATCTATATTTGTATTTACTAGAGGTGCAACAGTACATGTAACCCACGCTACGGTCCATACCTGGTTTTAGGGCCATGGTTTTGCTTCTTTTTTGGTACCTTTTGTGAGGGTAAAGAGAACAAAGTGTCTGTCTGCATACTATACAAAGTCTGTGTTAAACTGTGTAACTTAAGGAAGAACGACAGGAAACGTGATGACTTCACTGAGGGGCGAAGGGAATGATTTGTTGTGAAAAAAAAAACACAGTTGGACTGATGCAGTCTATGTATTACGAACACGACACTATCCTTCTTCATGAAAAGCTCTGTTACTGTGGTGTTTTTCTTTAAGTTGCTTTTTACCTCTCTGTAGAACGATGGCAGCAGTTTCACAGTGAGCCAGAGTACCGTGCGCCTCACTCTAGACATTTCTTCGCAGTTTATTGTCCGATCAGCAAGACTAACGATGGCAAATATTCAGACAATTAAACATGCTGACAAACAGAGACGCAATTCATGAAGAATTCAATCAGAGGGTAGACTCGGCTTGTCGCAGCCTCTTCTCAAGTTTCTTTCTTTCAAGTTCAGCAATTTGTACTTGGAAAATGTTGGAAATTATTACAAACACACAGGAAATCCATTTAAAGCAAACTTAAATGTACATATACTAAGAATGATTTTGTGTTATTATTATTGTAATCTTTTAGACTTCACTGCAGGCAGTATACACACAAGACTGACTTGTCTTTATTAAACCAATGTCTTTTTTTGTAAACATAAAAAAAAAAGTATTTTCAATTGCCAAAAATACTTTTGTGGAAACACTGAAAACAATTATCATTCTTAAAAGGTAACCCAGCAGGCACAAGACATTGATACAACGTTGATTATACATACATGTGCTTTAAAACTGACTTTGAAATAAAGTTGCGAAATAGTTGTATTTGTAAATTGAGACAACATTGATGTCTAATGTTGGATCCACGTTGTTTGTTGGGAAATTATCAAAATTCAATGGTCAAATCAACGTCAAAACCTGACATTGAATAAACGTTGTCAAAAAGTATGTTGTTTCAATGTTGTATTTGTGTTGTAGAATTTTGGTTGGGAAATGACCAAA
This sequence comes from Nerophis lumbriciformis, assembly GCF_033978685.3. Classification (NCBI taxonomy): domain Eukaryota; kingdom Metazoa; phylum Chordata; class Actinopteri; order Syngnathiformes; family Syngnathidae; genus Nerophis; species Nerophis lumbriciformis. Next base: position 39,519,206 of record NC_084557.2, read on the forward strand.
ATTCAATGGTCAAAACAACGTCACAACCCAACATTGATTAAACGTCGTCAAAAAACATGTTGTTTCAACGTTGTATTTGTGTTAAAGAATATTAGTTGGGAAATGACCAAATTTCAATGGTCAAATCAACGTTACAATCGAACATAGATTAAATGTTGTCAAAAAGCAAGGTTGTTTCAACGTTGTATTTGTGTTGTAGAAGTTTGGTTGGTAAATGACCAAAACTCAATGGTCAAATCAACGTCACAACCCAACATTGATTAAACATTGTCAAAAAGCATGCAGTTTCAACGTTTTATTTGTGTTGTAGAATATTGGTTGGTGAATGACCAAATTTCAATGGTCAAATCAACGTCACAAGCCGACATTAAATAAACGTTGTCAAAAAGCATGTTGTTTCAACATTGTATTTGTGTTGTAGAATATTGGTTGGGAATGTACCAAAATTTCAATGGTCAAAGCAAGGTCAGAACCCAACATTGATTAAACGTTGTCAAAAAGCATGTTGTTTCAACGTTGTATTTGTGTTGTAGAATATTGGTTGGGAAATTACCAAAATTTCAACGGTCAAATCAATGTCAGAACCCGACATTGATTACCGTATTTTCCGCACTATAAGGCGCACCTAAAAACCACAATTTTTCTCAAAAGCTGACAGTGCGCCTAATAACCCGGTGCGCTTTATTACGATTCATTTTCATAAAGTTTCGGTCTCGCAACTTCGGTAAACAGCCGCCATCTTTTTTCCCGGTAGAACAGGAAGCGCTTCTTCTTCTACGCAAGCAACCGCCAAGGAAAGCACCCGCCCCCATAGAACAGGAAGCGCTTCACCCGCCCCCATAGAACAGGAAGCGCTTCACCCGCCCCCGGAAGAAGAAGAAAAAACGCGCGGATATCACCGTACGTTTCATTTCCTGTTTACATCTGTAAAGACCACAAAATGGCTCCTACTAAACGATCCGGGTCATAAAAAGACGCAATCTCTCCATCCGCACACGGATTACTACCGTATTTCACAGCAACTGAACCGCACTGTGGAACGGGAGCACGTACGGTGAATATTCGCTCCACAGGGAATGAGAAGTCATCCTTCACTGTGGTTCTAGCTTGCCATGCTAACTTCCACTCATGGTGATATTCAAAAGGAAGACCTTGCCAAAAGAGACCTTTCCAGCCGGCGTCATCATAAAAGCTAACTCGAAGGGATGGATGGATGAAGAAAAGATGAGCGAGTGGTTAAGGGAAGTTTACGCGAAGAGGCCGGGTGGCTTTTTTCACACAGCTCCGAAGGCGAACACACCTTCACTAAGACGGGCAGACAGCCTCGGACGACATACGCCAACATCTGCTAGTGGATCGTAAATGCTTGGGCAGATATTTCGGTCACAACTGTGGTCCGAGCTTTCCGGAAGGCAGGATTCACAGAACAACAGCGACACTGACTCCCGATGACTTCTACGAGACGGAACCGGCCATTTTGGATCCCACGCTAGCGCAACTTTTCAATTCGGACACCGAAGACGAAGAATTCGAAGGATTTACGAATGAAGAATAACTTCAGAAGGTGAGCGCTATGTTTATTTTGTGTGTTGTGACATTAACGTTCGAGCAACATTACCGGTATGTTGCTATTGCTCTACACCATTTTGAATTTTACTATGTTTGTGATTGCACATTTGTACATTTTGGGACAGAGTTGTTAGAACGCTGGTTTTCAATATATTATTAAAGTTTGACTGAACTATCTGACTGTTTTTTTGACATTCACTTTAGCGCAGCGTTTTTTTGACATTCACTTTAGCGCAGCGTAGGCGCGGCTTTTAGTCCGGGGCGGCTTATTGGTGGACAAAATTATGAAATATGTAATTCATAGAAGGTGCGGCTAATAATCCGGTGCGCCTTATAGTGCGGAAAATACGGTAAACGTTGTCAAAAAACACATTGTTCCAATGTTAAGTTTGAGTTCCTCAACGTCAGGATTTAATTCAACAAGTTCTCAATGTTGTTTCAATGTTTTGTGCCTGCTGGGAATAGCTTAGTTCAGTTTGATCATGCTCACCTGTGATGTTTTTCCCTTTTTTTGACCTACAACAGTGGTTACAATGTCGGATATTCGAGTTAAAGTGTCAAATAACAAGGCTCATGAATTTGAAACTGTGCTCTGCAAGGAGATTAGAAAATTATCTTAAGGCTGTGTCTTTTCAAAAGTGGGAACACATTGACGTCAATTCGTGCCGTACTTGCTTATACGGGTATGCCCATGTGAAAAGATTTCAGCCTGCCCCTCCTCGGCTCTGTTTTAGATGTTATAATGGCTAGATACAAAGGGACGTGTGGTAATCTGAAATTTCCTTGCTCATTTCTGTTGTTGTCTGCACACTATGTTCACTCTCTCTCTTGTCCACAGTATGGAGTGCAGCTGGCGCAAGGCAGCAGCACACACCTGACTTAGATTAGAAGCAGCCTATTTAACTTGGCGGCTGACGGCCTGTGAGCGCCGGAACTTTGTCACTGCTTGCAACATGTTGATCTTGCCAGAGAACCAACTAGTTCGTCGTGTGCCATTCTTCTCAGGTTTGCCTGTATTTTTCCTAGTCTTGTCTAGCGTTTTCATTTTGTACTTTGTTTATCTATTTCCTTCTTTATGTTTTCCTAGCCTTGTCTAGCGTTTTTAGTTTGTACTTTGTTTTTATATTAACTTCTTTCATGAAGTATTTTTCCTAGCCTTGTCTAGCGCTTTTAGTTTTGTGTGTTATTTCTCCTAGTAGTTTTTTACATGGTGTGTTTTGTTGTGTTTACCACCATCGCCTTTGTTTTGCTACTTTGTGCTTCCTCCTAAATAAAAGGAAGAACAATTGTACACAATACGTCTCTGCATCCTTGGGATCCACCCCACCAATTCCTAACAGAAAAGTTCCGGCCATACTATGGAACCCGCAGAGACAGACCCCTGGAAAAGAGCATTGCAAGGCCAGGCTCAACGGATCAACCAGCAGGGAGACCAGCTAGACCACCTGAGCCGAGGTCTACAGGGACTGTCGGAGCGTCAAGACATCATGTTGGAGCGAGTCAACATGCTGCTAGCCACCGTCGTACCCACCTCGACCACCGTGCCAGATCAGGCATCCACCCAACCTACACAACCCGCCAGTACCAGCAACATGCGGCTATCCCGACCCGAACGTTTTTCCGGAGAAAAGGAAGACGTAAGACAATTCCTGACGCAGTGTGAACTACATTTCGAACTAAACGCTTTCGCTTTCACCTTTGAGCGGGCTAAGGTAGCGTTTGTCATCTCCCACCTGTCTGGCCGTGCGGGCACCTGGGCGACTGCAGAATGGAACCGTCAGACCGCCTCCAGCTCCACATATGCGAACTTTTCCAAATCCTTGAGGCAAATCTTCCAACGACGACTCCCAGGTAGAGAGGCAGCTAGATCCCTTTTCCGGCTGCAACAGGGTTCACGACGGGTCGTGGATTACGCGATCGAGTTCCGCACCATGGCCGTTGACTGTGACTGGGGTCCCTCGGCGCTGTTGGACGCCTTCTTCCTGGGTCTCGCTGACGAGATTCGTCACATGATGATCCCGCTATCACTTCCGACGAATCTGGATGATCTCATCGAGCTGGCGGTGCAAATCGACTTCCGCCTATTGGAGGAGAGGAGGGATCGACGAGGGAGACAAGCCCCACCTAGCAGCCAATCAGCGCCTGCTAGACCTGCCATCTGCAAGACGGAGCAACTCGTTCCCGAAGACACCTCTCCTTCGTGGCAGATAGATGAGCCGATGCAACTGGGAGGTCGCCGACACACCACCGCCGAGAGGGAACACCGTTTTCGCCTCCAACTCTGCCTATACTGTGGGGCCGCTGATCATCTCATCTCCCGCTGCAAGGAACTGCCGCGCCCCACCGCATGGCCCCGAGTGCGCCCTCACTCGCCAGAGGACACGTCCACCAGAGTTCGCCGTTCTCCTTCGTTGGCCGCAGGCAGAATGCCGCTAAAAGGTATTCTTTCTTGGCCTAACCAACAAATAGACATTTGCGCTCTCATTGACTCAGGAGCAGATGATAACTTTTTGGATTTTGAGTTCATGAGACTCCATAAGATTCCTGTTGTAAAACTGTATGTGCCCAAAAGGGTGTATTCTCTTGATGGGCGCCTATTAGCCAGCATAACCCACCAGACCCCCCCAATCAACCTGCGCTTGTCTGGTAATCATTGTGAGAAAATATTTTTTTTTATTGTGCCATCACGGTCCGCGCCTGTCAGTCAGGGGATAACCTGGTTACATAAGCATAACCTGCACATAGACTGGCCTCGTTCGGCCATTATTAATTGGAGTGTGACCTGCCACATACATTGCCTTCGTTCCGCAGCAGGATCTCACACACCGCCACCTACCGCCGTTATAGAGAACATAGACTTGACAAACGTGCCCACAAACTACCATGACTTAAGAGCGGTGTTTAGCAAAGATAGAGCACTCTCACTTCCCCCCCACCGACCCTACGATTGTGGTATCGATTTGCTAGCCGGAGCGGCTTTACCATCGACCCGTTTGTACAAGGTGTCTAACACCGAACTCAAAGCACTAGAAGAATACATAAACACATCAATAGCTGCGGGCCTCATTCGCCCTTTGACCGTGCCGGTAGCCGCCGGATTTTTTTTTGTCGAAAAGAAGGACATGTCCCTACAGCCTTGAATAGACTACCGCGCTCTTAATCAGATTACTGTCAAGAATAAGTATCCTCTTCCACTCCTTGATTCTGCTTTTACTCCCTTACAGTCCGCAAGGTTTTTTACTAAACTCGATCTACGTAACGCGTACCATCTAGTTCGCATCCGAGAAGGGGATGAATGGAAGACCGCATTCAACACTCCTCTTGGACATTTTGAGTATCTTGTCATGCCTTTTAGACTTACAAATGCACCTGGCGTTTTTCAGGGCTTCATTAACGATATTTTTTGGGACATGACAGGTCGGTTTCTCTTCGTTTACCTGGACGATATATTAATTTATTCATCGACATTTGACGAACATGTGCAGCAGGTTCGGTTAGTCCTTCAACGATTGCTCGAAAATAAACTGTTCGTCAAGGCGGAAAAATGCGAGTTTCACTCATCCTCCATTCCCTTCTTCGGATTTATCATTGAGGAGGGTAGACTCAGACCGGAACTCGCTAAGGTCAAAGCAGTAGTAGACTGGCCCACTCCGGTGTCCAAGAAGCACCTTCAGAGATTCTTGGGCTTCTCTAATTTTAATCGGCGATTTATTCGCAATTTTAGTCGCGTCGCTGAGCCACTTACGAGGCTAACCTCTACTAAGGTTCCGTTTGAATGGACACCCGAAGCCAATTCCGCATTCTTGAGGCTGAAAAGATTGTTTACTTCGGCTCCTGTGCTCTGTTACCCTGACCGTTCTCTCCAATTTTTTGTTGAGGTGGACGCTTCTGATTCAGGTGTAGGGGTCGTACTCTCCCAGCAATCGACCACCGACCAGAAGTTGCACCCCTGTGCTTTCTTCTCTCGTCGCCTATCCCCTGCTGAGAAAAATTATGACATTGGCAACAGGGAGCTTCTGGCGGTCATCTTGGCCCTTCAGGAGTGGAGACATTGGCTGGAAGGGGCGGATCTACCATTCATCATCTTCACGGACCACAAGAACCTGTCCTACTTAAGGGCCGCACAGAGACTGAATCCCCGCCAGGCCAGGTGGGCACTATTTCTGACCCGTTTTAACTTTATCATCACTTTCCAACCTGGTTCTCAGAATGGGAAGCCCGATGCCCTGTCCCGTCTCCACTCTTCGTCTTTTGAGGATTCCTCACCTGAGCCAATTGTTCCCCATACCCACATCATTGGGGGACTCCAGTGGGACATCGAGCTGCAAATCTTGGAGGCCCTAAAGTCGGACACATCTCCTCGGGGCTGCCCACCAGATCGGTTGTTTGTGGTTCCTCGGCTCCGTTCCAGCGTTCTGGATTGGACACATGGGTTGAAGATCGCTTGCCATCCAGGTATTCGTCGCACCAGTTTTGTCCTCTCCCAGCGTTTTTGGTGGCCATCCATTCTGGCAGATACGAAGGCGTTTGTGGCAGCATGTCGGTCCTGCTCCCGGAACAAGGCATCCCACCAGGCCCCAGCAGGACTGTTACACCCATTACCCATCCCCTCCCGCCCGTGGTCACACATAGCTGTGGACTTTGTCACAGGACTGCCCCCCTCCGACACTGTCCTGACCATTGTGGACCGGTTCTCGAAAATGGCCCACTTCGTGGCCCTCCCCAAGCTGCCTTCTGCTCTTGAAACAGCCCAACTATTAGTGCTCTTAGCTTTCCGGCTGCATGGCATCCCCACTGATGTGGTATCCGACAGAGGGCCATAGTTTTCCTTGGCCGTCTGGAGGGCATTCTGTAAGTCTCTGGGGGCCTCCCCTAGCCTATCCTCTGGCTACCACCCACAGAGCAATGGACAGACCGAGCGGACCAACCAAGACTTGGAGGCGGCCATCCGGTGCACTTGTCATCAGCAACCCTCAACCTGGTCTGAGAATCTCCCATGGATCGAATACGCTCACAATTCCCTCATTAGCTCCGCCACCGGCCTGTCTCCATTTCACGTCGCCTATGGTTTCCAACCCCCAGGACGGCTAGATACATATAGTACCTGTACATTGAGATTGATATACTATTACAAACCCTTATATGTGGATACATTCAACTTTAACATATCAATATACAAGCTTTTTGTTTTTCGCACTAAAAATCAGGACTTTTTTTTTAGTCATGTGACGATTTATACAATTTAAACCAACTATTGGACAGTTCATCATTTGCTTCTCTTGTAAAAAAAATCGTGATTAGAATGTGATATTAAAAGACAAGTATTAACTACCTTTTTTGTGTTTCCTCAAAGCCTGAATCAGAGGCCTCCTCCTCTGGCAGAGAGCTTGACTTAATGCCCCAATAAATACGCCCACCTCGCTGTGACGTCACAAAGTAGCCAGACTAAAAAACTCAGCAGAGGCAGCCAAAACTGCGTGCAAGCTCATGCCAGAATGCATAAACCTTATGATTTGATGCACTGACATTGTTCAACACAATGATCCAAAATTGTAACGACATTTATAGGTCATGAAAAGACAAAAATTCATTATAGGTCCCCTATAAATGGGAAAGTGGCCCCCACTAAGATGGTCGCCACATTGCTTAGCATGGCTGCTCGAGCATGTGGCCTTATATCCAGGGCCGCCCCGCCCTATATGCAGATCACAAGCTCTTCGTGAATAACAACATGTAAAACGCCAATGAATGAATGAATGAATAAGAATATCTCAAAATAAAATTATGCTTCGGGCCCCAATTTAGCCAAAGGCGGCCCTGGCTGTGTCTATGGCTGGCGCGTTCAGCAACGGCCCCAAGAAAATGTTCGTTGTTCATGAGGCAATCATCAGGAAGAACTGAATCCACTCCGCACTGGATTTGTGAGAAGGTGGCGGGAGGCGTACATGGAGGAGGACAGGGGGGAAGGAGTTAATTACACAGACCATTTTCGCGTGAAGCAGAAAGTGCTAGGAAGCAATCAAAGATCTACAAAACTTTCTCTGCAGGTAATTGTGTACAGAGTCCAAACTTCACATGAAAATGAGAGCTGAAAATAGGTATTATTGTAAATTACATTGAAAGACATCACAATTCGACATGACTGAAAAGGAGTAGAAAGAAGCAGAGTTTTTTGTTTTTTGCCTGTTCCGTGTCTGAGCAATTACTGATAATTAGTTGACTTCTTACGTTTAACGTGTACCAGGTTACCTAGTACTACAATATACTTTTTTGAGTTTTGAACATACAGTATTTTATTTTTGTAAACATGAAAAAAAAAATTGTTTTCAATCTACTTAACATGCATGTTTAGAATATATATATATATATATATATATATATATATATATATATATATATATATATATATATATATATATATATATATACACATATATATATACACAGGTAAAAGCCAGTAAATTTGAATATTTTGAAAAACTTGATTTATTTCAGTAATTGCATTCAAAAGGTGTAACTTGTACATTATATTTATTCATTGCACACAGACTGATGCATTCAAATGTTTATTTCATTTAATTTTGAGTGGCAACAAATGAAAATCCAAAATTCCGTGTGTCACAAAATTAGAATATTACTTAAGGCTAATACAAAAAAGGGATTTTTAGAAATGTTGGCCAACTGAAAAGTATGAAAATGAAAAATATGAGCATGTACAATACTCAATACTTGGTTGGAGCTCCTTTTGCCTCAATTACTGCGTTAATGCGGCGTGGCATGGAGTCGATGAGTTTCTGGCACTGCTCAGGTGTTATGAGAGCCCAGGTTGCTCTGATAGTGGCCTTCAACTCTTCTGTGTTTTTGGGTCTGGCATTCTGCATCTTCCTTTTCACAATACCCCACAGATTTTCTATGGGGCTAAGGTCAGGGGAGTTGGCGGGCCAATTTAGAACAGAAATACCATAGTCCGTAAACCAGGCACGGGTAGATTTTGCGCTGTGTGCAGGCGCTAAGTCCTGTTGGAACTTGAAATCTCCATCTCCATAGAGCAGGTCAGCAGCAGGAAGCATGAAGTGCTCTAAAACTTGCTGGTAGACGGCTGCGTTGACCCTGGATCTCAGGAAACAGAGTGGACCGACACCAGCAGATGACATGGCACCCCAAACCATCACTGATGGTGGAAACTTTACACTAGACTTCAGGCAACGTGGATCCTGTGCCTCTCCTGTCTTCCTCCAGACTCTGGGACCTCGATTTCCAAAGGAAATGCAAAATTTGCTTTCGTCAGAAAACATGACTTTGGACCACTCAGCAGCAGTCCAGCTCTTTTTTTCCTTAGCCCAGGTGAGACGCTTTTCGCGCTGTCAACAGTGGCTTGACACGAGGTATGCGGCAGTTGAAACCCATGTCTTTCAAGCGTCTCTTGGTGGTGGATCTTGAAGCATTGACTCCAGCAGCTGTCCACTCCTTCTGAATCTCCCCCACATTTTTGAATGGGTTTTTTTTCACAATCTTGACCAGGGCGCGGTGATCCCTATCGCTTGTACACTTTTTCTGACCACAGTTTTTCCTTCCCTTTGCCTCTCCATTAATGTGTTTGGACACAGAGCTCTGAGAACAGCCAGCCTCTTCAGCAATAACCTTTTGTGTCTTTCCCTCCTTGTGCAATGTGTCGATGGTTGCCTTTTGGACAGCTGTCAAATCTGAAGTCTTCCCCATGTTTGTGTAGGCTTCAGAACTGGACTGAGAGACCATTTAAAGCCCTTTGCAGGTGTTTTGAGTTAATCAGCTGATTAGTTTGTGGCACCAGGTGTCTTCAAAATTTAACCCTTACACAATATTCTAATTTTGTGACACACGGAATTTTGGATTTTCATTTGTTGCCACTTCAAATCATCAAAATTAAATGAAATAAACATTTGAATGCATCAGTCTGTGTGCAATGAATAAATATAATGTACAAGTTACACCTTTTGAATGCAATTACTGAAATAAATCAAGTTTTTCAAAATATTCTAATTTACTGGCTTTTACCTGTATATACAGTACAAGCCAAACATTTGGACCCACCTTCTCATTTCAATGCGTTGTGTTTATTTTCATGACTATTTACATTGTAGATTGTCACTGTAGGCATCAAAGTTATGACACCTGTGAATTTAAAACCTCTTGAAGCTCATCGAGAGAATGCCAAGAATGCGCAAAACAGTAATCAGAGCAAAGGGTGGCTATTTTGAAGAAACAATATAAAACATGTTTTCAGTTATTTCCCCTTTTTTTGTTAAGTACATAACTCCACATGTTCATTCATAGTTTTGATGCCTTCAGTGACAATTTACAATGTAAATAGTCATGAAAATAAAGAAAAAGCATTGAATGAGAAGGTGTGTCCAAAGTTTTGGGCTGTACTGTATATATATTTTTTAACATTTCTTTATAGGATAATTGACAAATGCAGTCCTGAATTACAATTGCTTTTCTCCCTCAAACAAGTGACCAACAAAAATTATAAAAATGAAAATAATAAGCTAGACAAAAAAACATGCATCAGTCAAATAAGTACAGGCAAATATTGACATGAAGCCACAGACAACTGCACTCCTGAATGTCCCCAACACCATCCATCCATCCATTTTCTACCGCTTATTCCCTTTGGGGTCGCGGGGGGCGCTGGAGCCTATCTCAGCTACAATCGGGCGGAAGGCGGGGTACACGGTGCAGCAAAAGGCTCATCAATTATCTACCTTTCAATCACTTTTCAATGGGGTTTAAATTTAAGATCTGTCTCTTTTACATATTTTAGGAAACCACCCCATACTCCCTGAAACTTCACAGAACGTTCAATGTCAGCCTAATTTCCCCCAATTTAAGGAAATAAAGAATATCTCTAATCCAGCGGGTGTGGCAGGGAGGCGCTGCAGCCTTCATATTTAGCCAAATGAGTCTCCGAGCCAACAAAGTAGTAAATGCTTCCAAGTTCTTTTTGGATTTGCTGAGAGCAGATGACAAAGGGGCTACCCTATAGTCCGCTTAGAGCAGAGGTCCCTGAACTTTTTGCCACCAAGGGCCAAAGTGAAAAACGGTCCGTGGGCCAAACACAATAGATTTTAAGCGTTCAGCTGCACTCTAAGTGAGTAGTTTAATCGCATACTGCCATTTTGTAAGCTAGTGGAGATCATCGCGTTTAATACATGGCAACTTGTTAGTCATGTGGACATACCATCAATGATTGTATGAGCTTCAAAGAGTATGACAATGTATTGAATTTATGGGCGCCACCTTTTGAAACTTTGGACCCCGTGTCTTAGAGGACTTGCTTCCATAAGAGTCTAAACATTTTTATTTAAAAAGTCAGAAGGTGACACCACTTCTCAGCGTTTCAAAGGGAACACACACAGGCTGGTTCCAACAGGGGGCAGTATAACCCCACTGCAAGCAAACTGTGGCCTGAATCTTCAGTCTGGCTTGTCCACTACATCCACTACATCACAACGGACGGATTTGCTGTGTCATAAATGAGCTGCTATGGTGCATTGATAGTCGGACCCAATGACAAATGGCGGCGCTTGACATCGGCGTGGTTGCACATCATTGCTATTTGTGCCACATGAAGGGGAAGTTGCGTACAGATCAATATGTCATCACACTATCTTGTGCTACAACTTCTATTCCACTTTAGGGGGGATTTAAAAGAGCTTTCGCTTCTCGGCTTAGAGGCATCCCTTTTGGGCCAACGCACGGTCCAGGCGTAATCGGCCTCATTACTCTTCAGACAAAACAGGTTTGGACACTCCAGACCCAGTTGGCTTTCCGATGCCTGTTTGTGATCAGGCGGTGCGAACGGCGCCCAGTGGTGTCTGCTCGCCTGACACTTGTCTGGCTTGGCCTGGATTCTCTGGGAGCTCATCAGTCAGCGTGAGGACCTGTGAAGGCCATCTCGCAGCGTGAATCTCTGCCAGCTTTGTGCCTGCGTCAGCACTCGGTCGCCAGTTCCCTCAGTCCTTCTCATTAGCATGCCTATAAATCACTCACAGAAGTGACACAAAACCGGGCAGCCCAGAGATGTTGGAGTGCCCAATACGATGTGGGCCTCCAGGTGGGGAAGTGACCAACACATTTTTACTTTTGGGTGGGATGCAAATAGTTCTTATGATTCTCACTTCACACATGTTTTTTAGATAAAAAGTTTTGGTCCAGGTGCTGACCCCTGAGGCACACCGCAAACATGGAGATGTGTGTTCTGTCAGCGCCACAAATTGCTTCCTGTTGGTTAAGTAGCTTTTTACCCAGATGTCTCACTGGAGAAATTATGCATGAGCAAAACACTCGTTGGTAAGCTTGCTCCAACGCTGTGGCATTACGTTATTGCAAGGCATGACACAGCAATATGGATCAAGTGTTGCTCTCAATGCAATCCAGTGATGTCGAATAAGATCAAAGCCAATATGGTGCAATATTTAAACAGCCTGTTTCAGTGCTCATATGCAGTGTTGGGACTAACGCGTTACAAAGTAACGCGTTACTGTAACGCCGTTAGTTTCGGCGGTAACTAGTAATCTAACGCGTTATTTTTTTATATTCAGTAACTCAGTTACCGTTACTACATGATGCGTTACTGCGTTATTTTACGTTACTTTTTATGTAGTATAAAGTGTGTTTTATCGGAGCGCTGAGCTGATTCTTCTTGTGTCACAAGCCGGAGAAGAGAGAGAGACATATGCGCTCTGTGTGGGTGTGTCTGAGTGTGAGTGTGGGGAGTGAGGGGGGGGGGGGCGTGTCTGATCATGGCAGAGCCAGAAGTCGAATTTGCTAACATGGAGATATTTTCACTACTTTTCTTTTGTCGAGCACAAAGAAAATAACATTTTAGTTAAATGTAAATTGTGCTTTGGATCAAAGATGCCATCTACTGCCCAAAACAGCAATTCAAATCTGCTGAAACAAGCTACATAGCAACATGCTTCGACGAAGCTAGTAAAGAGAGACAGAGACTCTGATGCCACTTCACCTCCACCACCACCACCATTCACCGCTGAAGGTACACACACTCTGTCAATCAATGTTCCCTCTAATTGTTCATGTGTGAGCAAACGCAAAAACTCCCTGAGCATTGAGTGGAGTCCATGTGAGCAACTTTAAACGTGCACACTGTGGCTACACCAGCAGCACACCTGTCCCAAACCTCACTAAATAACAACTTACATCTCCATCCATCCATCCATTTCCTACCGCTTGTCCCTTTCGGGGTCGCTGGAGCCTATCTCAGCTGCATTCGGGCGGAAGGCAGGGTACACCCTGGACAAGTCCCCACCTCATCACAGGGCCAACACAGATAGACAGACAACATTCTCTTATTATTAGAATCAAATGACAGCAGTCATTTCCATTTCTAATATAAGTGTTTAGGCCCACTTATAATGACAATAACAAAAAATATTGTTTTTCATGAACTGTGTACTTGTATTGTTTGTCTGGGTGGAGGTCCTGCTTTGGAAATAATTTGTACCCCTTTCAGACATTGCATTTAGTTCCCATTAAAACATTCACATGTTGCACAATGAGATGTAAGCAGGGGATCATGTGTACATTCCTGCAACTTCCTGTTTGTAAAAAATATATTTTTATTAGTATTTATTTAATATACTAACAGCATTTAATGATTAATATTTATAAATTAAGATTCCTAATAAATGACACTAGAATAAGCACACATTTGATTGGTAAATCATAGTGTAACGACCTGGAATGACACTTTATGTGTGGTGTTGGAGTTGTCCGACTTTTTGTGTGGCTGTAAACGCATCACTGGCTAAGTGCCATATGTGCAAGTGTTGGCGCACGTGAGAGAGCGAGCGGCTGCTGTTGATATAACAAAGTTGCTTTTGGTCTGGTTTGTACTGCAGAAAATGACCAGTTTTGCTAGATATCATTTTTTTTACTAATGTTTTGGTGATGTGTTTATGGCCGACAGTAAAGAGTTTTGCTCAGTAAAGTGATGGATGGAATTCATGTCCTCAAAGCGTCTCGACAGACGTTACAATATTTGAACAATGATGACGAAAACGGTTTTCTCTGTCGTGTCCGTGTCGTGTCGAAAATTGTTATGCGCTTATTTTTTAATTTGATTTTGTGCATGGCATAGATTTGCCGTGCGCAGAGGACGCTTGAGCAGTGGGCAATTGCACATGCGCGCTCCTGAGAGGGAACGTTGCTGTCAATTCTCTTATATACTCTTTCATTCTAGACTTCTAGAGTGTTTGATTATCACATCACTCTAAATGTATAGACTATAAAGTTCACAAACATAAAGAGGGATCCTAGTGGGCCAGGCCAATCTTTCCTTATCTCTAAACTAAAACTGGGGAAATGTGTAGTGTTCTGGGTTTCAGACATGATTTTGTATAAGAATTACTTGAGGAAGAAAATGCCTGGTTAGACTTTGTGTATGTAGTGTGTGCCTTTCTTGGTTTACATCTATGCTGTTATTATGCTGTTTGTTACTTATGTATGTTATGTTGCAGCTATTTAAAATAGTTTTGTCAATTTGTTCGGGCCAGAAACAAATTGGCCTTTGTAACATATCTTTGTCTTTGTGTGTTGTATGTAGACCACATGGCTTAGCAGAGTTGAGTGATGCAAATGCATGTCAAGTTGATCAACAGATTGTATTATTCTCCAGTGCAATAACAGTACTGAAATGAAGGCTAAAAGGGCATTAATTGGAGCTTTAAAAAAGAAAAGAAAAAAGAAGTAACTAAATAGTTACTTTTCACAGTAACGCATTACTTTTTGGTGTAAGTAACTGAGTTAGTAACGGAGTTACTTTTGAAATGAAGTAACTAGTAACTGTAACTAGTTACTGCTTTTCAGTAACTAACCCAACACTGCTCATATGTGTTGTTTATATGTCACACATGTACCCTGTGTTATCTATTGCTCTTTATATAATTCCACATGTATTGCCTGATTGACATATACTACACTGAAACTTAAAAGGGGGAAAAACACACTACTATCAAGTGTTCTTTAGGACAATGGTGCAAAGTAAGCTGAATTTAAAAACAATAGTATGACAAATCATAATTACAGCATGACTTTGACAGTATGGTAAAATAACTACATTTATTATCGCCATAATGGCTTCGTTTACTCAAGACGAGTCTCCAATGTCAAGGATGTATTTTTTTTTTTTAATTTGTCTGGTTCCAAAATGCTTGTTGGTCACCAAGGGTTTCAGTCAGGGGTGTCACGAACTGTCAAATAAAAATGCTTTCTCTGTTGGTAGCAATGTGGGATTATGCGTGTTTTTATTATAGTTATCCCAAACATTAGGTACACCTGAACATGCGCATGAGAGCGAATACAAAAATAATGTCTGTGCAAAAATAACAATGCTGACTTTTGATTGACATATCATGTCAGCATGTTTACAGGGGATTCCGAAAAACAGCAAAGCACTTCTGTTATATAGATATTTGACAAGCTTTTTTGCAGTAGATCCTCAAAACAGCAAGGCAATACTGTCATATAGGATATCTTTGAAGCAGGGTTTTTTTTTGCAGCAGATTAAGAAAAACCTGGCAGAGCAATCTTCCACTAGCTCTTTAAAAACAAAGCGCTCCGACTCTATAGAGAATCTTTGAGCATCTTTTTTGCTATAGATCTCTAAAAACAACAGAGCACTACCGTTGGTAGAAACGTTTTACTAGTATGCTTAAAGTAGATCCCTAAAACAGCAAAGAGCTCAGAGGATCAATGATTCAGCAGAGCACTCCTCTCATACGAAATAGGTTTCTTGCGTTTTTTTGCAGCACATTCCAAAAACAGCAGAGCAAACCTGTTTATAAAAGATCTTTGACTTGAAGGAAATTCTTAAAAACAGAAAAGCGCTCCTGCCATCCATTCATTTTCTACCGCTTGTCCCTCATTTAGAGTATATTAGACTGACATTTTTTGCTGTCGTTCGTAAAAACAGCAGGGCCAAGGACAACCTTAATGACCAACATTAAAATACTTTAGCATAGTAGGCTGAAATGTTCATTAAAACAAGGGAGAGGTTTTTAGTATATTTAATATTTTGGCCACTGTAACATTACAGACAGTTTGAACAGTAACACTGTGTTTGAATATAGGAAAAATAAACACTGTACTTTAATCAGGTGATTCTTTGAGGTACCACTAGACGGAGCCCGCGTACCTTTAGAGGTGCACATACCACAGTTTGATCTTTGATCAGGGTTGTTTTTCTGTACATCTTCAAAAAAGCAGAGTGACACATTCATATAGAAAATCGCTGTTGTGTTTTTCGCAGCAGATTCAAAAACACAGTAAAGCACTCCCGGTAATTAAAATACCTTTATGTAATGTTCTTGCAATCAATCCCTAAAAAGAAGCAAAGTGTATCTGTTCACAAAAGATCTTTGACTAATACGCTTGAAGTAGATCCATAAAAACACAAAGCGCTCCTGCCATTTAGAGCATATTTGACTAGCAATATTTGCTGTAGTTCATAAAAAACAGCAGAACACTCAGTTTATATAGAGCAGGGGTCCCCAAACTACGGCCCACGGGCCAGAAAGGAACCTCCAGCATCCAAAATAAGGCCCGCAGTTATTTCAATTTAAATTTTTTAATCTGTCCTTTCCAGCCATCCATCAATCCATTTTCTACCGCTTGTTACTCTCGGGGTTTCCTAGCCGCTCAGGCAAATCACATTGTCTGAAAATGCATTTTCCCATCGATAACGCAAACCGGCAAGTGCGCGCTCTTTCAGTCAATTAAAGAACGAGGAATTAAAAATGGCGAATATATATATATATATATATACATTATATATATATATTAGAGAGCTCAAAGTAAAGCCGCTGCTCCTCCACATCGAGAGGAGCCAGATGAGGTGGTTCGGGCATCTGGTCAG
>NC_084557.2:39540691-39578191 GCF_033978685.3 Nerophis lumbriciformis
TTGACCAAGAAGATTTTTCAAATTGTTGAAGACTCCCCCCCCCCTCCTCATCTTTTCCCTGCGCTTTACTACCGTCTCGCCTTCCTGGTTGGAGCTAGTTTGCAGCGGAATAGTGCCTTTCGGAAAGGAGGATGTGAACTTGCTTCTTCTTTAGTTCCTGGACTGTTCCCTTGCCTTTCTCACAGGTGAGTTCGAGAAAATTCAAGACGTTTTATTTGCTTTTAGCACTTTAGCATCCATGCCAGACGATATCGTCGGAAGTTTGGCTAACACTAGCATTGTTAGCTCAACACACTCAAACACACATTTATTGATAATGCCATTTCACAAGCATTGCATTCTTCATATGTGTGTCATGTGATGTCCATCATTGTACAAATGCATTTTATGGTTTTAATTTATTTGGTATGTTACATGGAGAACATCCCCGCGACCCCAAAAGGGAAAAGCGGTAGGAAATGGATGGATGGACATGGAGAACATACAAACCTTTAATTTAATGAATCAAACATTTTGAAATTCAATGATTTGGTGAATTTGCAAAAAGATTAAATTATGCACAAAGCTGAACTGCTACCAAATAATGTACAATTCTTCTCATCAAAAGAGGAGAAATATAACCTTAGAGAAAATCTAACCCCAAACATTTGTATACACATACAATTTATGTCCTTTAGCATATCAGTATGTGGAATTAAACTAGGATTAGGCAAATAATTCAAACAAAGTGCTCAAAGTGTTTGCAAATTACAAAGAAGAATCCCTTTAAGCAACTTGACCCTTACTGAAAATTAGATTTTATTCATCTTATTATGTCAATCATAACTTACCCCAGCAGACACAAGACATTGAAACATTGAGAACTTGTTGAATTAGGTCATGATGTTGAGCAATTTAAATTTACCGTTGGGACGACATGCTTTTTGACGATGTGAATTTGACCATTGTAATGTGGTCATTTCCCGAGCAACAACATGGATCCAACGTTAGACATTAACTTTGTCTCAATTTACAAATAAAACTTTTTTGCCACGTTGTTTTCGAAGTCAGTTTCAAAGGTCCATCCATCCATCCATCCATTTTCTACTGCTTGTCCCAGCTGCATTCGGGTACGTATAATCAATGTATCAATGTCTTTGGTCTGCTGGGAAAATTATGCACAAATAATATATAACCTGCTACCCACGAATGTACAAGAAATCTTAACAAAAAAGGAGAAAGATAACCTTAGAGAAAAAACAAACTCAAAACATTTGCATGCAGGTACAACACTTACGACATTTAGCATATCAGTATGTGGAATTCAACTATGGAATGGATTAAGCAAATAAGTCAAACAAAGTACTCAGAGTTTTACAAAGTACAACTAAGAAGAATCTTGATAAGCAACTTAAACCTTACTGAAAATGGGATATAATTATGGGATCTCATTATGTGAATCATAACTTAAAATCATTCACATAGCAAACTACAACCTGCTGGCTGCTACTCACGAATGTACAACAATTCTTCTCAACAAATTTAACTTGAAACCTTTGTATGCACGTCAACATTTAAGACCTTTAGCGTATCAGTTTGTGGAATTCAACTATGGAATGGATTAAGCAAATAAGTCAAACTATTATGTGATCCAGTTTAAGAAACTGCTCAAACTCAAAGTGTTTACAAAGAAAAATAGTCCT
Source organism: Nerophis lumbriciformis (assembly GCF_033978685.3). Lineage (NCBI taxonomy): Eukaryota > Metazoa > Chordata > Actinopteri > Syngnathiformes > Syngnathidae > Nerophis > Nerophis lumbriciformis. The sequence goes on from NC_084557.2 coordinate 39,542,374, forward strand.
GGTAAACAACTTGAACCTTACTGACCTTACCTATTATTCATCACAATATGTGTATCATAACTCTCAATTATTTATTTATGAGAGCTGTTGTATTTATTACTCATTGATTTAATTGTTTTAGAAATGGAGAACAGGAAGTGAAAAAACATGTCAGTAATTGCTATGAAGTAGAAAAGGGGTAGGATTAGATAAACTCTGCTTATTCATTTGGACATGTTGTAATGAGAAATTTAAAGAAACGTGATGTTGCATCGCTTATTTCCAGTTTGTGATGGTGAGAACATAGTGTAGTGGATATTGATTGGTGTCAGATACTGAAACACACTCTTTTTTGGACAGTTGTGTGAATATCAATCATGATTGTGAGGAAACAGTGTTTACTGAACATATAAAACATGCCACATCCCTTGTTTTACACTCTGGTAGCATGTTTTCATTGTGATAGCACACACACATAATAATAGCTGTTACTACTTACTAGTCAACATTGTAAAGATGCTTACCACTTCTATATTTTCAACCTTTTTAGAGTATGCAGAGGTCCGAAAATAAAACAATCCACGAGTTGCAAATGGCCCCTGTGCTGCACTTTGGACACCCCTTGACTATTTACTGCAAACACAAATGCCACAGGACCTGAGAACCAGCGTCCTCTGCAGTGGACATTTTGTTCTGCAAAGCAGGGTTATTTTCCCACTGAAATGTGTAATTCTGACAAAAATAAATGTCCACTGCAGAGGACGCTGGTTCTTAGGTGGGTGTGAGATTAGCATTAGCGTTGATGGCATAACTTTGCCCTTTTAAAGGTGGTGTGCATGCCAGATGCGTCACGCCTTGTAAAAGGGCTTGAAAACAGGGAAAGATGCTTGTTTTATGTTAGAAAACATGACACTGCTACTTTTGAAACATCATCAAGCTGTCTTAAATAGGGGTGGAAATGTATTAGTTACATTAACTGCTCTATGTGCACTGTGTACCTCACTTAGTTTACCTTTAGCACCTTTCACGCGCCTTCGATGCTGCACACTTTGCACTTTTACACTGTTCGGTATAAACTACACCAACACAGAATGTTGGACTGTTGCCACATATTGTCTTTCACCAATAGATTGGAAGTGTGTTTCAAAATCGGAGATTTAGACAGTTTAAAGGTGCTTTTAGTAATCCCTACTGAGAACACGCTGGTTTGTGTCTGGAGTTATGATGCCAATAGGTTCTGTCTGGCTCTGACAGAGTGTCTCCATAAAGCGGTATTGTGTACTTTATTCATTTTTTTTGCCCAATGTAAAAGATGCCATTAGGGGTGCAACGATTCCTCAAAATTGTCAACAAATATAGACAGTAAAATTTGTCGTCTGTGATGTCATCACTCCTGTTTTTTCGACAATCGCAGGTGAAAACATGTAACGTGTGAGAACATTTCAGCTTAATCTTGTTAAAGACAAGAATACCTTGCTCATTTTATGGCAGTAAATGAGTGATACAGGAACATTTAAAGGCATGATGTCGGACAGCTGGAGGACGCGATCTCAAACTCGGTAAGATAGTTGCCGTGTTACATTGGCAACTAGTAAAGTGTGAGACAAAGTTGCGTGAAAAATAGATTTAACTATCATTTTAGCCAAAGTCTGTCTGTTAAACTTTGTCTATATCAATTCAAATACTTTAAAAAAAAATGTGTCAGGAACTTCAGGTGTGAAGCAATAACATACGTCAGTCACACACACAGGCTTAGGCATCATGGCGCCGATATGAAATAATGAATACACAATCCATTAGATAGCTAAAATGTTCAGAATTAATTAAGTCTATTAGATTGCTGGAAATACCAGGAGTTAATCAATAATCAATAATTTACCTCATCACAAAATGCTTGTTTCTTTTTGATGACGTTAGATAGCATTGGTGTTTGTTCCTATTGCTGCTGTTTTTACTGTCCTTTGTTTTCATGAAAAATTATGCCTTGTTTTTGTCAGCTCTTGGCCTGTCCTTGCTTTTAAATGGACACCCAATTTATAGTTATTTTTGCATTGTAACAGTTTAATGAGCAGCACATTTACAGTATAAATACATTTTTCTGAATGAAATAGTCATCTTTTGTTAGCACATGCCTAGAAATGTATTACTTAGAATTGAATAAGATTATGTTTCATAATCCGATTAGTCGACGAATCATTAAGATAATCAATGACAAGTCGACGATAAAAATAGTTGTTAGTTGCAGTTATATGCCATATATCACATACAATAACGTCAAATTAAGGAGTGGGACAGGAGGACACAAATGTTAGCCACACTTGCATAGCTATGTGAGCTACAATGCTAACAATACACTCACATTTGACCCACGACATCATGCTAGCTTAGCCTATTTGCTGAAGAAAAACAAAATAATCAGACCGCCAGCCTTTTCTCACTAAAAGCATACTTGGCAGAGCTTTATATTAAGATATTTAGCAAAGCTTTTAATTAGTTTTCTTTTTTTTAAAAGTTGTCCTCCGTGAAGTGCTAGGTGTAAACGCAGGCCGGGCTCATCCAGCTAGGGGCGGGACAGATTTCTGGGTCAGGTTTTTCTTTCATAACGTCACGAAAAGCCACAACCTCAAAAGTGAGCATTTGAGCACAATTTATTTCGAAAGTGGAGCAAACCATAGCATTTTCTTACGTTTGGTGCTCATAAACAGGCTTATGGGAGACATATTTATTACTTACAACACAGGTGTGTGATCTGGCCCGCCACATCATTTTATGTGGAAATAATGTGTCATTAAAGTACTTCATCTTTCTGACTAAATGTACTCGTTCTTGCCCTTTTGACAGAACAAAATTATCTATTGCATGAAATTATACATATTTTAAACTTTAATATTATCTGATCATGCAGAAAATATATACTGTATTACATTTTTTTTGTAAAAATAAACACTTAAATATCTGCTTGACATCTTGACTTATGATTTCAAAGCAAGTTATCCATCAATATGTACAAAAATATAACCAAATGCATAGGCACCTGTGTAGTAACAGTACTATCATCATGACTCATGAGTCAACTATATATTTATATTCATATATTTTCATTGTTACAAGCGGCCCTCTGAAGGCAGCCATAACGTGGCTCTCAAGTAGAATGAGTTTCACAGCCCTGACATCATTAAAAGGTCACCTTTGCATCATAAGGGAACTTTTCCCTTCCGTGTTGTGTTGAATCAATGTCACTCTCCAACAAGAATTTTAACAATGTCACATTATCTTACTTTGGGAAGCTGGTGTTGAGCTGCTTTGTCCAAAAAAACGCTACGAGTTGCTATTCCTGTTCAAACAACAGTAATGAAAAGGAAAATGTATGAAAACATTATTTGCATCAGTGTGAACTTTCTCATGCTGTAACATCAGGGATGTCAAATATGCGGACCACAGGCCAGACCAGGCCCGCGAACAGGTTCAATCCGGCCGGCGAGAGGAGTTTGCTGAGTGGAAAATTGAGCTGCATTTTTAAATTAAAGAAACTGCTGCTCTAAATGTGTCCACTGGATGTCGCAATAGCAATTCTGTTAGGCAAGCAAATAGTTTATACCGGGGCGAGCAAGTATACCAACAAGAGGTACACGGCAAAGCGGCGGGGCTGCAACTCGGGGAAAGACGGCACACACCCACTCGAGACATCTGGTTTTTCAATCGCGTTATCTAGGTGTGTTAGTCCGACTTTTTCAAAAGCCAAACACGATCAGATTAAAGTGTTTCCATGGATTGTAGAAAGTTTTTTAAGCCAAAATATTTGAAATATCAGACTAGAGCTGCAGCTATCGAATATTTTAGTAATCGAGTGTTATATCAAATATCCCGATCGATTAATCGAGTAATCAGAAAAAAATCTTATTTTTGCTTAAATTTAAAAAAAAAAAAATATATATATATATATATATATATATATATATATATATATATATATATATATATTTTGGTCCTCTCCAGCTTCACAGGCAAATCATATTGTTGATGTAGATGCCCATATGGGGCGGTATAGCTCGGTTGGTAGAGCGGCCGTGCCAGCAACTTGAGGGTTGCTGGTTCGATCCCCGCTTCTGCCATCCTTGTCACTGCCGTTGTGTCCTTGGGCAAGACGCTTTACCCACCTGCTCCCAGTGCCACCCACACTGGTTTAAATGTAACTTAGATATTGGGTTTCACTATGTAAAGCGCTTTGAGTCACTTGAGAAAAAGCGCTATATAAATGTAATTCACTTCACTTCACTTCACATATCGGCTGTACACATTTTCTTTACAAAAGAGAAGTGTGGGATACTTCTCTTGTGGCCTTATTTGTATTTTGACTTTATTAAATGGATTTATATTATTATTTGGTGCAGCCGGGCCGGAGCAATATTTTTGCTTAATTAAGGTTTAATTATACATGTTAAGATGTGCCCTCAATTTTTGTGTTCGGCCTAATGGTCTTTTATTTCCTAAATGCCTGTTTTCATTATTGAAGGCTGACATGCACAGCTGAAATGAGTCCGTGGTTGATTGTGCCAATTTGTGTGTGCTAATAAAAACAGGTGCGCTCACAGCCCTATGTGCTGTGTGATGTGACCGCCTAAACAAAGTTCTTGTCTCTCGTGCTTTTTTGATGATTATTATACGGTGACGTTTAAATGGTGGTTTCTCCACGCAAATCCGCTGAGCTGTTTTCAACTTGCCAACAATATAAAAAGACAAACCACTTAATAATGACAACAGTTTTACATTTTAAGAATGCAATACAGTTCATTGCATTATTTGCTTGCAAAATAGTAATCAATGTTCATTTTGCCATCATAACATGTTTGAGATGAAAACACATATATATAAAATTAGTTCTAAATTAATATTCCCTGAGAAAGTTCAAATAAAACTATTCTTTAGTATCAAAAGTAAAACAATAAGAACAGTTTTCATTATATCAAACATAAAAAGTGGATTAGGTAGTGCCTATAAGGCCATGTCCACACGAACACGGAGAGTTTCAAAAACACATACTTGGGGTTAAAACAATCTCCATCCACACAAGTGTATAGTTTCAAAACTGTCTATATCTACACACAAACACATACACCTGCTGTCATGCACATTTTGTCCAATCAGAAGCCTGAAAAAAACAGCAATAGCTGACTTGGTGGCATTACACCTCCTATTGTGTTTATTTTGATATACTTTAGACGTACAATGACACATACATTATCTTTAAAACCTGCCCTGCACGTACACACAGAGCCCTGGGAACATTATTAAAGAGCGAATGTACACCTGTGCTGCTGAAACCCAACACTGTTAGAATTATGAAATGTTCAGCAACATGGCGAGGTATTACATGTGCAGTGAAGTGTACATTATTTCTAAAATTAGCACGCACTAATGAGTCAAGGAAACCATTTTGCATGTTTAAGTGTCTATATAAAGCACACGGACATGCGTGTGCCGCTGCAAAACTCTCATGGAATTATAAAGCATTTAATCATGAATATAGTTATATGGTACATGTGTAATTAAGTGTATATTGTCTTTAACATCAGTGCACACTACAAAGAGGACGCTACTTTGTTTTTCTTAGTTGCTTGGTCGTTTTTTACGCGCGAGCACGATCACGCCCGGCTCATGGAAGCAAGACACGTAAGTTAACTTCAAGATTTGTCGTTAAACAAGGACTAAAAACATGAGCTAATGTTGCATCTTTCTTATGACACAGAGCAAAAAGTCTTGCTAGTCAAAGTTGTCCCATCAGGTGGCGGTTTGACAGCGATCATATCCAAAACAGCAGACAGTCATTAGCGCTGGCGGGAGTGTCGTAAAGCCCATTTTGATGTGTCTTTTTTATTAATGTTGAGTGAAAATAGCTGTATGTTTACGTTCAAAAATACAGTAAGTCATTGTGTGTTTAAAGGCAGCAAAGCAGTGTTGTTGAGTTTGGAAATGACAGTGTACAACCGTGACGTCATCACAAGTCTCCGTGTGTGCCGTGTGCACGCATACGCTGAGAGGAGAGTTTTGGATCTCTACACTTTGGCCAGCGTTTGTAAAAGTCTGCGTTTTGAAAGACAAAAGTATGCATCTGCGTGTGGACAAGAGGCCGAAACGTGAGCTTTGACTACTCAACGAGGCAAAATGCGGTAAAAAAAAAAATTACGACGCCTGGAGGCAGCGAAAATTATTCGAATATATTTTGTAATCAAATTACTCGAGTTACTCAAGGAATCATTTCAGCTCTAAATCAGACTAATTTAGTACATGGAAACGTTGTCACTGTGAACTTCCGCACGCTTTAAGTGTCTACATTAGGGATGTCCCGATCCGATATTTGGATCGGATCGGCCGCCCATATTTGCCAAAAACTGCGTATCGGGAAGGCATGGGAAAATGCCGATCCAGATCCAGTTAAAAAAAAAACTCCGCTCCGTATTTTCCAACGCACCTATTTAAATAATACATTCTACTTTTCTGCTGCTCCCTAATTTCCGTTCCGCATTTTCCAGCACACCTTCAACACATCCACAGGTCTGTGGATTCTCACGCAGTTGCTTTTAGCTGCTGGCATTACACGACAGGCTCTCCTCACTCTTTCCTGTGTCTCCCTCTCACAGACAGCAAGCGCACCTTCTTACATACGTCACATACTGTCACGTCGAACGTCACATACGTATACGCCCTCTCCCAGCAGAGAGGTAGCAGCATGGCTAACGTTAGCTGTGATGCTAGCGCAGCCGTGTGACCAACGTTCTCTCTAAGGTGCGCGCTTGTGCAATTGCGCACTGCTCAAACGTCCTCTGCGCATAGCAATTATATGCCACGCACAAAATCAAATAAAAAAATAAGCGCATAACGATTTTCGACACACAGACATGACAGAGAAAACAGTTTTCGTCATCATTGTTTGAATATTGTAACGTCTGTCGAGACGCTTATCTCCATTCGGTGCCACACGTCCACACCATCAAAATGCCGAGGCAAAAATTTCCACATCAACACCGTATGAAAAAATTAGTGATTTTTTTAGTTCCTTCTCTGCATGAAAGTTTAAAAGTAGCATATATTAATACAGTATGAAGAAGAATGTTTTAATGTAGACATGCAAGCCTTGAAAGAAAATTTTGAAAATCAAGACTACATTTCCTGCAAATGGGTGCATTTCTACCCTATATTTTAACTTTAGATTTATTCTCATATCAAACTCTTTTGGCTGTCTTTTTGACACTTACATCCGGCGCCCCCCTCCACACCCTGGATTATAAATAATGTAAATAAATCAATGTGATTATCTTGTGTGATGACTGTATTATGATGATAGTATATATCTGATAGTATATATTTGTATCATGAATCAATTTAAGTGGACCCCGACTTAAACAAGTTGAAAAACTTATTCGGGTGTTACCATTTAGTGGTCAATTGTACGAAATATGTACTTCACTGTGCAACCTACTAATAAAAGTCTCAATCAATCAATCAAAACACATAGAATCATCATACTGATGTGATTATATGCATCAAGTGTTCATTCAAGGCTGAGGCAAAATATCGAGATATATATCGTGTATCGCAATATGGCCTTAAAATATCGCAATATTAAAAAAAGGCCATATCGCCCAGCCCTAGTTTCAATGATGCCATTTCTGTTTGTCATGTATAATTTTGTCTATTTTGTGTTTATCCTTGAATAAACAGGTCAGTTTCTTGTTACCAACCATTGTGTATTATTCAAACTCCCCTAATTCAGCTGGCTAGTTGTTATCAAGAGTACTAAAACCCTTTTCAACATGATTCTGACAACTAAGTAGGCTAAATAGCTTTAAACTTTAATACATGCTCGGATAGGCCAGTATCGGTCAGTATCGGTATCGTCAGTATTGGTATCGGATCGGAAGTGCAAAAACAATATCGGTATCGGATCGGAAGTGCAAAAACCTGGATCGGGACATCCCTAGTCTACATACTTAATGATCAGAAGGTTAAATGAAAGTAATATAATTTAAAATAATTACTTGTAGCGCGGGTGACTAAGTCTACAGGAGGAAAATATACAGAAAATCTACACAAAGTAGTTAATTTAGATTTTGATTTGTTTTGAGGAAAACTTAAGCGTTGATGCGTATGCGTAGTAGCGTTGGGTAGCTCTTTCTGACAAAGCAGCTCATTTTCAAAGCACTCCAGCTTTGCTGGGTCCTGCGTAAAAATCACATGTCCGTAAATTCCGGCTCTACTTTTAGGACTAGGATGTGGGGAACTTTACGTGTTTGCCGTGCAAAAGAGGGTCAAAAAGTGTCAAGGGTACTTCTAAAGGTACAAGGGTGTAGTGGCGTGGCCGTAGTTGTTACATGTGCAAACTTGTACCTCCTCAATGGAGTGTTTGGAGAAGGAAACAAGCCCTCCCCTATTTGCACTGCAATTTCTCCACCAGCATCTGTCTGGTTTGCTCTCTGTAAGACAATTCTTGTAAGTGGAAAAATGCTCTTGCGGTCTTTTTGTGTTGTCACTTTTGGACAGCACATCAACAGTTAGCGTTGTTTGTTTTTTCCTCTTTCACCCCCCGCCATCCTTTTGCTGCTGGTCTGTTGCGGAGATAAAGCAGACACAGGCACTATTCACAAACAGCACAGTTTCCTGCGCGGTTCTGTCGGCGTGCATCTCGGCAGCCATCAACAGTCCTCCGTTGTCTGGCTAAATCGTCCCCTTTATTCGCACCCGAGACATCATCCATCCATTCAGCATAGGCCTACTGTACGCAACATGCCTCCCCCTCTACTGCGGATTATTTCCTTTTTAAATAACATTATACAAACAACCTCTCTGAGGGATGGATTAACTCAGTTGGGGGTTTGTGGAAGCAGGAAAGACTGCTGCTAGTGCTATCTGGGGACGAGGGGGTCCTGACTGAGCCAGGGATGCTTTTCCAACAGAGGCCATCTGCTCACACGGACACACACAAGCTACCTCGTCGCCCTCCGGTTGCCGCCACAATGCTTCATTCAAATTTTATTTCCTCCACTCTGAATAAATAGAGACACCTTATCTTCGCCAAGGAGAGTGGTGATAAATGTTTTCTGCTGGTCCCTGGCAAGGCAAGCGTACCTTCATCATAGGCTCTGCATTCAGGGCAAGAGGAGGCTCTGGATTGTGCGAAAACAGTCCTAAAAACAGAAGGAAAGATCATACGTTGTTATTGGAGCTCAAGACAGTCATTTCCATGCATCTGTTTATTTTTTTTTAGTAGTTGGTTACTCCGCTCTGAAATGAAACTTGGTGGTTACATCCACGCACGACTATTTTTGGATGCAGTAAAGTAGCATTCGACCAACACAGAATGAGAGTTGGTGTATTATTGAGAACTCTGCTTTTACGCTGCTGAATGTTTTGGTCGCTTAACGTCCATTTTAGCCATGCACTTCCCTTTTTAGGCTGCGTTTATACTTGTGGTTCAGTACTCTGGTGCGGGCCAGAAATGTAAAAAGGTACTTAGTGCTCACTTTAGTGTGGTTGGCGTAGCGTTTGAACTGGTATTTTTGTCATGGGACCAAAGGCTGTACAGTATTGAACGCATGCATACAGTCAGAACTTGATTGGGCAGTTTTCCTGACATATTACCTGACAAATCTCATATATTACAAACCAAAATTCCATCTGCGAAGTTGAATGCATACATTATTTTTATATTGTGCAATTTTTGCAATCAGTCCCCCATGTCGAATTATCCTTGAGCAAGATACTGAATCCCCAGTTGTTCATGATGCTGCGTCATCAGTCGGTAAATGTGGTAATAGTGTCAAAGAGCTTTGAGTACCTTGGTAGAAAAGCGCTACTCAAGTAAAATCCATATACCATTTACTTTAAATGTGTTTCCACCAAAAACTACCGGGGTGAATACAGTTCTATCAGGAACTAATATGGTCCCTATCGTCGCTAGGAAAGGAAGAGGCATGATGGGAACTATCATGCAAAATAATATCGGCAGCTGGTAATCAATCAATCAAAGTTTATTTATATAGCCCTTAACCACAAGTGTCTCAAAGGGCTGCACAAGCCACAACGACATCCTTGGCTCAGATCCCAATCGGTAATTGTCGACCAATAATGGCAAGTATGATTTTGAAATATGACTTTAAAATATGACTTTGCTATCACTCTGACTATTGGAACCGTGGTTTCTTTGTTTTATGACTGAATGTTGCCTTTTTAAGGGGCATGTACTTATTGTATTATTTTACTATTTTACTACTGTCTTGGAAAAATATAATTTTAATAATTTTATTTCTGTCAGTCAATGAGTACAGCTGGCATAAGCTCCAGCTCCCCCGTGACCCCGAGAGGCACAAACGGTAGAAAATGGATGGAACAAGAGATGTGACTCCACTTTTTTCAGTGTTAATCTTATTGATTGAATTTTATGAAACCATATTCAGAATGTTTGAGTTGCTTGTTGTCTATCAATGAAATCACTGAAAAGTTGAAATATCAATGAATTCCAACTTCGTTTTGCTTTACACATCAATTTTAATTGTTTGCATGGGTCAGAATTATAGTGGGAAATATATTTGTACTTAAATTATAGTTAATAGAGAAAAAAATATCAATTAACATGATCCTATTCCCTACAATAGATTTATATACTGTATTTTTTGGTAGAGCGTATACATTTTGGGCATAAGCGTGAACTGTTAAATACAAAAAATCATGTGCAAAATATATACCGTATTTTCCGCACCATAAGGCGCCCTGGGTTATAAGCCGCGCCTTCAATGAACGGCATATTTCAAAACTTTGTCCACCTATAAGACGTGTTATAAGCCGCATCTAACTGCGCTAAAGGAATGTCAAAAAAACAGTCAGATAGGTCAGTCAAACTTTAATAATATATTAAAAACCAGCGTGATGTGGGCGCGCACGGAGTCGTATATCAACATGGACGGAGCTGCGTGAAAAAAGCCACCCGGCCTCTTCGCGTAAACTTACCTTAACCACTCGCTCATCTTTTCTTCATCCATCCCTTCGAGTTAGCTTTTATGATGACGCCGGCTGGAAAGGTCTCTTTTGGCAAGGTCTTCCTTTTGAATATCACCATGGGTGGAAGTTTCTGGCCATTAGCATGGCAAGCTAGAACCACAGTGAAGGATGACTTCTCATTCCCTGTGGTGCGAATATTCACCGTACGTGCTCCCGTTGTATCCACAGTGCGGTTCACAGGAATATCAAAAGTCAGTGGAACCTCGTCCATGTTGATAATGTTCTCTGGCCGGATCTTTTTTTCAGCTATCTTGTTTTTACAATATGCACGGAAAGTAGCCAGCTTTTCTTGAAAGTCTTTAGGCAGTTGCTGTGAAATAGTAGTCCGTGTGCGGATGGAGAGATTGCGTCTTTTCATGAACCGGATCCCTGTCGCTTAGTAGGAGCCATTTTGTGGTCTTTACAGATGTAAACACACAAAGGAAATGAAACGTACGATAATATCCGCGCGCTTCTTCTTCTTCTACGCGGGCGGGTGGTTGCTTACAGTAGAAGAAGAAGCGCTTCCTGTTCTATGGGGGCGGGTGCTTACCTTGGCGGTTGCTTGCGTAGAAGAAGAAGCACTTCCTCTTCTACGGGGAAAAAAGATGGCAGCTGTTTACCGTAGTTGCGAGACCTAAACTTTATGAAAATGAATCTTAATATTAATCCATATATAAAGCGCACCGGGTTATAAGGCGCACTGTCAGCTTTTGAGAAAATTTGTGGTTTTTAGGTGCGCCTTATAGTGCGGAAAATACGGTACGTAAATATCGGTTATCAGTTTTAAAGGTCTGGAAAGTATTAGTTGTCGGTATCTCTTAAAATGTTCATTATCGTGCGTCACTAATAGGAACTTTTGAGTTGCATACGCTTTTCTGGTGCATCTGTGTGCTAAAGAATGCTGATTTGCCACGTTTTTAAACAGTCCTAGTGTTTAAACTAGTTTTCACTAGCTTCATTTTGAGACTCAAAGCTACGAGAAGTGTACTGACTTATTTAAATGTACAAACCCCGTTTCCATATGAGTTGGGAAATTGTGTTAGATGTAAATATAAACAGAATACAATGATTTGCAAATCATTTTCAACCCATATTCAGTTGAATATGCTACAAAGACAACATATTTGATGTTCAAACTGATAAACATTTTTTTTTTTTGCAAATAATCATTAACTTTAGAATTTGATGCCAGCAACACGTGACAAAGAAGTTGGGAAAGGTGGCAATAAATACTGACAAAGTTGAGGAATGCTCATCAAACACTTATTTGGAACATCCCACAGGTGTGCAGGCTAATTGTGAACAGGTGGGTACCATGATTGAATATAAAAACAGCTTCCCAAAAAATGCTCAGTCTTTCACAAGAAAGGATGGGGCGAGGTACACCCCTTTGTCCACAACTGCGTGAGCAAATAGTCAAACAGTTTAAGAACAACGTTTCTCAAAGTGCAATTGCAAGAAATTTAGGGATTTCAAATCTACGGTCCATAATATCATCAAAAGGTTCAGAGAATCTGGAGAAATCACTTCACGTAAGCGGCATGGCCGTAAACCAACATTGAATGACCGTGACCTTCGATCCCTCAGACGGCACTGTATCAAAAACCGACATCAATCTCTAAAGGATATCACCACATGGGTGGGCTCAGGAACACTTCAGAAAACCACTGTCACTAAATACAGTTCGTCGCTACATCTGTAAGTGCAAGTTAAAGCTGTACTATGCAAAGCGAAAGCCATTTATCAACAACATCCAGAAACGCCGCCAGCTTCTCTGGGCCCGAGATCATCTAAGATGGACTGATGCAAAGTAGAAAAGTGTTCTGTGGTCTGACGAGTCCACATTTCAAATTGTTTTTGGAAATATTCGACATCGTGTCATCCGGACCAAAGGGGAAGCGAACCATCCAGACTGTTTTTGACGCAAAGTTCAAAAGCCAGCATCTGTGATGGTATGGGGGTGCATTAGTGCCCAAGGCATGGGTAACTTACACATCTGTGAAGGCACCATTAATGCTGAAAGGTACATACAGGTTTTGGAACAACATATGCTGCCATCTAAGCGCCGTCTTTTTCATGGACGCCCCTGCTTATTTCAGCAAGACAATGCCAAGCCACATTCAGCACGTGTTACAACAGCGTGGCTTCGTAAAAAAAAGAGTGCGGGTACTTTCCTGGTCCGCCTGTAGTCCAGACCTGTCTCCCATCGAAAATGTGTGGCGCATTATGAAGCGTAAAATACGACAGCGGAGACCCCGGACTGTTGAACGACTGAAGCTCTACATAAAACAAGAATGGGAAAGAATTCCACTTTCAAAGCTTCAACAATTAGTTTCCTCAGTTCCCAATCGTTTATTGAGTGTTGTTAAAAGAAAAGGAGATGTAACACAGTGGTGAACATGCCCTTTCCCAACTACTTTGGCACGTGTTGCAGCCATGAAATTCTAAGTTAATTATTATTTGCAAAAAAAAATAAAGTTCATGAGTTTGAACATCAAATATCTTGTCTTTGTAGTGCATTCAATTGAATATGGGTTGAAAAGGATTTGCAAATCATTGTATTCCGTTTATATTACATCTAACACAATTTCCCAACTCATATGGAAACAGGGTTTGTATTTTCAGAGGATTATACAATGTTCAAACGGACTTTGTTGCAGCGACTCAAGCTGCTCACTCTTACTCGGTGACCTCTTTAAGGATAAATGTGAAATAGAGGAGGCCGTAAGTAAGTGGAATGAAGGTAAATTACATCAGATATTCATTATTTACTCTGTTACATGTTGTAACAGTAGTCAGTGAAACACCATTTTTGATTTGAGTGAACCGAATGCTAAATCTAACAGGCTAACGCTAAATCTAACAGGCTAACGCTGACATTTATTCTTTATGAATTGTTATTTACACCTGAAGTGGACCATTCATTTACTGAGGGGACGACTTTCTGACTGTGTTGGACGCTGTGTACGAAAGCCAGATTTTTAATGGAAATTTTGTTTTCAAATAATACAGTTTTGTATCTTATTGCATTGTATTTTATTTACTTACACTTTCGTAAAATAATTATGACCAAATATTGTCTGTTTGTTTACATGGGATCAGCGTAGAAATCCACTGTACCGCCGTACGTCAGCAGCCTGATTTGTATCAGTATCAGAAATACTTTATTAATCCCCGAGGGGAAATTCAAATTTTCAGCACTTTTTATTTTTGTATTATTTATTTTATTTATAGAGAGTACCCTGCGCTGCGATATGTGGTGAAAACACAATCCGCAATAACCTACAGTTCCGGGAACTCAAAAGTTCCTGAACCTTTGGTGGAAAATTACCTATTTACTCCCAAGGACCACCGTGTTTTGCCTATTTTCTTGTCTGAAATTTGTAACTCTGACAAAAGAAATAGAACAAAAACAAATGTCCACTGCAGAAGATGCTGGTTTTCAGGATTTTTGTCAATTCTGAATGCTTTTTTCTGTCAGTTTAACACTGGTCCATGTGTTTGGCCCGTGCGGCGTTTACACTTGAATCTAGTGAATCGAAGCGAAACCAGAGTTCACTTGCAAGGGTACCAAAACCTATCCCTTAAGTGGTCTCGGTCTGCTTGTTTGGAGCACATCAGGGTTTGTACAATTGAACATTAAAGGCCTACTGAAATGTGATTTTCTTATTTAAACGGGGATAGCAGGTCCATTCTATGTGTCATACTTGATCATTTTGCGATATTGCCATATTTTTGCTGAAAGCATTTAGTAGAGAACATCGACGATAAAGTTCGCAACTTTTGGTCGCTGATAAAAAAAGCCTTGCCTGTACCGGAAGTAGCAGACGAGTAGCGTGACGTCACAGGTTGTGGAGCTCCTCACATCCGCACATTGTTTACAATCATGGCCACCAGCAGCGAGAGCGATTCGGACCGAGAAAGCGACGATTTCCCCATTAATTTGAGCGAGGATGAAAGATTCGTGGATGAGGAAAGTGAGAGTGAAGGACTAGAGGGCAGTGGGAGCGATTCAGATAGGGAAGATGCTGTGAGAGGCGGGTGGGACCTGATATTCAGCTGGGAATGACTAAAACAGTAAATAAACACAAGACATATATATATACTCTATTAGCCACAACACAACCAGGCTTATATTTAATATGCCACATAACAAACACCTCCCCCCTCCCATCCATATAACCCGCCAATACAACTCAAACACCTGCACAACACACTCAATCCCACAGCCCAAAGTACCGTTCACCTCCCCAAAGTTCATACAGCACATATATTTCCCCAAAGTGCCCAAAGTTACGTACGTGACATGCACATAGCGGCACTCACGTACGGGCAAGCGATCAAATGTTTGGAAGCCGCAGCTGCATGCGTACTCACGGTACCGTGTCTGCGTATCCAACTCAAAGTCCTCCTGGTAAGAGTCACTGTTGTCCCAGTTCTCCACAGGCCAATGGTAAAGCTTGACTGTCATCTTAGGGACGGCGTGGCGCAGTGGAAGAGTGGCCGTGCGCGACCCGAGGGTCCCTGGTTCAATCCCCACCTAGTACCAACCTCGTCATGTCCGTTGTGTCCTGAGCAAGACACTTCACCCTTGCTCCTGATGGCTGCTGGTTAGCGCCTTGCATGGCAGCTCCCGCCATCAGTGTGTGAATGTGTGTGTGAATGGGTAAATGTGGAAGTAGTGTCAAAGCGCTTTGAGTACCTTGAAGGTAGAAAAGCGCTATACAAGTACAACCCATTTATCATTTATCATTTATCTTTTGGGAATGTAAACAATGAAACACCGGCTGTGTTTGTGTTGCTGCAGCCACCGGCCGCTTCCGACCTACAGCTTTCTTCTTTGCTGTCTCCATTGTTCATTGAACAAATTGCAAAAGATTCACCAACACAGATGTCCAGAATACTGTGGAATTTTGCGATGAAAACAGACGACTTAATAACTGGCCACAATGCTGTCCCAAAATGTCCTCCACAATCCTTGACGTCACGCGCTGACGTCATCATACCGAGATGTTTTCAGCAGTATATTTCGCGCAAAATTTTAAATTGCACTTTAGTAAGCTAACCCGGCCGTATTGGCATGTGTTGCAATGTTAAGATTTCATCATTGATATATAAACTATCAGACTGCGTAGTCGGTAGTAGTGGGTTTCAGTAGGCCTTTAATGTGTGTCCCTACAGCCTGTTTATGAGCACCAACCGTTAAATAAAATCTATCATCTTCCTCATTTGTTTGCTCCACTTTTAAGAGAAGTGGGGTTGAAACGCTCATTTAAACAAAAATATTGGGACTCTTGTTCATTTTTGAAAAGGGGGAGTTGGGACAACAGCTTCCACCTTCCTCGGAAAAAACTTTCTGTAAGATTGTATAGTGTTTCTGTGGATTTTAATTTATTTCTTAGAAAATGTGTTCCACACTTGTAAGGTCAAAAAGCAATGGTTTTGGACCTGACTGTACAAAAAGGCATAACTAAGGAATACACTGTAGCCCATTTTTTGTTTTTTGTTTTTTTCTAAGAAAATTGTTTTCTTAATGTTCTAATTAATGTGCCCCTTGAGCCTGTTTAGGAGGAGTTTAAGAGCACCAAACATTAGAAAAATCTATCATCTCCCACTGCTGTAGAGCGATGAGGCGCCCAGATGCTGGATTTTGTGGGTTTTTATAAAATACATCCTTTCTCACGGACATAATACTGCCTCTAATAAGCCCCTGCATCTTGATGGAGGACAACTTTGCAAAAAAAAGGCTTTGCTGCACATCTTAAGGCCGAAAGCTCTGGTAATTACCTCTGAGACAGTTACAGATGTGAAAGCTTTAAATTAGATTTAATTTTCTTCATCCACAATAAGACCGTAGCATGATATTGATGTTAAAATGTAATGTTAGCAATAAAGCTTACATAGTTACTGTATGCTGGTGTTGCTAATGTGTGTGTCCTCCTGTCCACTTGGGCTGCACGATTAATAAACATTGAGGTTTTAATTAGTGTGATAACGTAACCGCAACAAGCAAGGTTTTTTTTTTTTTACTCCGCCATCACAGACAGACAAGTTCACCAATCACAATTGTTGAGCCTCACATTTCTTCATCTCTCGCTTCCAACAGGGAGAAAGAGGTCTTACTCTGGGCATTGCTCTCAGCACACAAGTGCCTTTATTTAACAGTAGAATTAATTGAACGTAGTGAGCCGTCTCAACATATTCTTGAGACAAGAATATGTTGATTGACAGTATAAAAGTAACAGGTCCTCTTTTACATGTACTTTTTGAAGTTGCATGCACTTATATGCATAAAATATAAAAAACGTAAATCGAATTGCAACCACAATTTAGGAGAGAAAAATCACAATGAGGTTTTTTCTTAAAATCGTGCAGCCCCACTGTCCACTACTTGATGTTGACTTGTTGATATATGACATTTATTACGTGGTACAAGAGTTAAAGTGTAAATGGGTTATACTTGTATAGCGCTTTTCTACCTTTAAGGTACTCAAAGCACGGTGGAAGAGGGGTTAGTGTGTCTGCCTCACAATAGGAAGGTCCTGAGTAGTCGTGAGTTCAATCCCGGCCTCGGGATCTTTCTGTGTGGAGTTTGCATGTTCTCCCGGTGACTGCGTGGGTTCCCTCCGGGAACTCCGGCTTCCTCCCACCTCCAAAGACATGCACCTGGGGATAGGTTGATCGGCAACACTAAATTGGCCCTAGTGTGTGAATGTGAGTGTGAATGTTGTCTGTCTATCTGTGTTGGCCCTGTGATGAGGTGGCGACTTGTCCAGGGTGTACCCCGCCTTTCGCCCAATTGTAGCTGAGATAGGCTCCGGCGCCCCCCGCGACCCCGAAGGGAATAAGCGGTAGAAAATGGATGGATGGAGGTACTCAAAGTGCTTTGACACTACCTGTGTATGCAAAAAGTGGATAAAGTACACAATAGCGCTTCTTGGAAGTACTAGATGTTGTGGATAAACAACTCATTAGCATTAAAGCTACAGACACACAAAACGGCGTGTTCCCAGTAAGGCTTATGGAAATCACTTTTAGACTGTCTACATAATGTACTTCCATACACTATTGTGGGATCTTGGAGACTTATTTAAAATGATGTTTTTCGAGGTCAATTCGAACCTCCATCTTCTTTGTTTGCTTTGCTCTGGATTACTGACTTCTGTCATTTTCATTTCGAAAATAAAAACCATAATCCTGGCAAGCAACGAGCAATCCCGAGCCGCCTGTCCCCAGCAAGCCCGTAAATAGCATAAAAAACGCATTGGAAAACAAGCGGGTACATGATTAGTGTTTATGCAATTGGTTGATCGCAAGTAGCTCATTTAGAATTACAAGATAATCTCCCATTGAAACAAGCAAGCGGGATGTGACCTAAATCACGATCATGTCCCCATAAATATTAGACCGACTTTGGAGCCCGTTTGACCAACAAGTCAGGAATGCATTTTATAAAGCGTCATAAAAGGGTGCGCAGTGAGGAAGTAAGCCATTGCTGCATATTAGAGTACACATTGACAGATGCCTGAAGGGCGTGGCCGCTTGGCATTATAGGCGCTGGTGGCTCAGGAATCCAAGCAATAGAGATTTCCTTTAGATTCCCAGATTGGCTCGTCTTTTCATGTCTGAGGATTATCCTATGATGAAGCTGTGTCACGCTGAGGTGGATTTCTGATCTGTGCCACCCTTGTCCTTGGACTTCACCGTCCTCCACCACCAACCCCCCTCCTCCAAACTTTCCTCTCTTATCTTACGGCCTGTGCCAGTGCAGCATTGTTTGCACTTCACACCGCATGACCCTTGACACCTTTTCCACTCAGCACTTTAGCACCCCCCACCCTTTCTTCCCCAGTCGGGACAGATAAGAGATAAAGCGTGACTCGCCTCCAAGGTGTGATGGCGCTAACTATTATGCTTACTCCCTCAACTCTCATGGAGGACTGCAGCTCGCCGCTGGCTTCCACAGCTCGACTCTGATTAGCATCACATTGCAGGACACTCTTTATTAGGAGTGTAGCGGTATGCCATATTCACGGTTCGGTACACACCTCGGTGTTAAGGTCATGGTTCGGTTCATTTTGGATACTGTAAGGCAGGGGTTGTCAAACGCGTTTTCATTAAAGGCCACATTGCAGTTATTACTGCCCTCAGTAACAGTTGATATATGAACATAAATGTTTAGGTATGGCCTTATATTATTACACTATTGCGTATGCATTTGATTATAATAGATAACTTTTTTTTTTAAATCAAAAGCGGATATTTTAGTATGTTAAAGTTAAAGTTAAAGTACCAATGATTGTCACAAACACACTAGGTGTGGCAAAATTATTCTCTGCATTTGACCCATCACCCTTGATCACCCCCTGGGAGGTGAGGGGAGCAGTGAGCAGCAGCAGTGGCCGCACCCGGGAATCATTTTTGGTGATTTAACCCCCAATTCCAACCCTTGATGCTGAGTGTCAAGCAGGGAGGTAATGGGTCCCATTTTTATAGTCTTTGGTATGACTCGGCCGGGGTTTAAACTCACGACCTACCGATCTCAGGGCGGACACGTATTTAAGTACTTTGATTTACTTGGAATATCTTGTTGCATGATCAGATAACATTTAAAGTTAAGGAGATATGCAATACAGGGTTTCCCCTAAACTGCCAAGATACCCGGGGTGGTGGGGTAAAGGTTATGAGCGTGCATGGTCATTTGATTGTTCCGTATCTCACATACTGTATTGAAGTGTGGCGTAGTGCCTTTAGAACATATTTAAATCCAACCTTCCTTCTGCAGAGAAGAGCCGTAAGAATCATTACTGGAATTGCATACAGGGAACCCACAAACCCAAGATTCAAACAGTTAAATTTATTAACGTTTCATGAACTGGTAGAGTATGATATCCTAAAATTCATGCACATTTATAATTTATAATTATTCATTTTCACATTCATTTTGTCAACATGGTAAAGGCGTTTAAATAACAATACAAGCATATAAATTTCCTTCTTTCATAAAGACAAGTATATAAGTTGTTGTATTACCTGATTCTGATGACTTGCATTGATTGGAATCAGACAGGATTCACAATAGTGCTGATAACTTCCACATTTTTAAATTTATATTGTGGAGGAGAAAAAAAGTCCTCCTTTCTATCCAATACCACATGAAAGAGGTTGGTTTTTGGCATCTTATTTGTCCAGCTTCCATACTCGTATCCTTGACATTGACGGCAAACTCTGTACCTTGCTAGCTTGTGTGCGATAACTTTCTGAGACTCTTATTTTGTTAGCGCAGGTAGGATAGAGCAGCACTTTAGGCTTTTGACGGCAGATACAGCGCAGGAGTCTATTTCCCGCCTTCCTGACTGTGTTTTTTTACTTCAAACTGAGCTCGCAGCAGCCAGCGTCATCTCACAAGATCCTTGGGTGCCTTGAATGTCAATCAAGTGACGTCATATTAAAGGTTGATGATCGCTAAGTTTTAGGTCTATTTTTTCGATGCCTGGCTGGCGATCTACTGACACACCCTCCGTGATCGACTAGTAGCTCACGATCGATGTAATGGGCAGCCCTGCTCTAGTTGGACTTTCTCTTCTTAAAAGCTGTCACTGTCCTCTTAATATTTGCACATTTTGTAGATGGCTGCCCGCGCGGGTATATCTGCAATATATATATATATATATATATATAAATCACGTCCACATCACAGACATGCTGACAAAATTTCAGACAATGGCGTGCATTTTGTTTACATCCGGTTTCGGTCGCGTGGTTTTCAGTGATCAAAGTCTTTTTTCGGTGGTCAAATTTTCGGTACATCACTTGTCAATAGTGTGCAAATAATAGGCTACGTATACATATCAATTCATACTGTAATGACCAGATAATGTTAATGTTTTATGTTTGTGTGGTTTGGATTTGATGTCAGTTTTTCCCATGGTCGCAAACACACCGTCCGTGCCTGAAATGATTGGCAGAGAATGAGGAAGTGTTGTTGTGTGTCCGGCAGGGAAGCAAAGACTCAAGGAGACGGAAGTGTGTGCACGGTAGATACAACCTGTCGGAATTGTGCCGTTGTTTATCATAATATTAGTAATAAAAGCTTAAAATAGCGTTGGACTTTATGTGATTTCTTCAGGGGTCTACAATATATTATATTACTTTAATTCGTTTTCGAATTTAAAGTTTTTTAAATTAAATACATTAATGTTTTTCTCTCAAAATTGAAAGAACAAATACATTTAGCCGGAATGATGAAGTACTTTGACGCATATTATTTCCAGGCTTTTGCAGGCCATATGAAATGATGTGGCGGCCTCAGGCCTTGAGTTTGACACCTGTGCTGTAAGGGAATAAAACAAACAAAGAAAACATACAACTATTTAGCTTGTGTGTAAACAGCTTAAACAGTATTTGAAATTAAACTGCTTGCAGGTAATTCAATAAATAATATTTTTAAATAATACATTCTGAAATAATGTCCTGTATAATACTATTTTTATTTTAAGTGATGTGGAACGATGAACATAGTTCAACAGTAACAGTTTGAGCAGTCTGTTATTTAATTTTTAGTAAATGAAAGTTCCTTACAGCGGTTAGTATGATGACATAAATTTAAGTGTGAATTCTTGTGCTGTGATTGACTGTCGTCCAGGCCATGGTGTAGGCATCTGAGTTAGGCTCCGAGTGAGGACACGTTGTAATAAGAATGGATGGATGGACTGATGCAAGTTCCTTATTTCATTAATGGTTCCAGCTTGTAGCCACTTTCCCCATCACTATTGAAAATGGTGGCACACTACTTTTGTCTTATCACTTTTACTTTGCTTTGTTTGTTGGCATATTTCATCGGGAAGGCCAAGTATTCCTAATCAGGAGGGAGTCTCAGCTCCGGCTTCCACTTGGCATTATCGCTAGAAAAGGTTGGGCTGCTTTACATTTGTTTATGAAGTAGACAAGTGACTGTGTCACGAGCTGACTGGGAACTCAGTCCGTACACCTGTATGAATACATGTATTGCTAAAACCTTGCCCTACTTTTTAGACTTTTGTAGTGAACAGTGAGTGACAGGAAAAAAGGCTCTGGCTTGCTTAAGAAGGAATCATGTTGCGGCAAGTATAAATCCATAGACTAATCTTTTTTTAGATTTTTTTTTAAAGAAAAAAATGCCGTCTTATATTTGAGTCAATATGTTAATCGTGAACTCATGTTAATACATAAACATAATCGTGGTCATGAGCTTTGGGTTATGACCGAAAGGACAAGATCACGGGTACAAGCGGCCGAAATGAGTTTCCTCCGCCGGGTGGTGGGGCTCTCCCTTAGAGATAGGGTGAGAAGCTCTGCCATCCGGGAGGAGCTCAAAATAAAGCCGCTGCTCCTCCACATCGAGAGGAGCCAGATGAGGTGGTTCGGGCATCTGGTCAGGATGCCACCCGAACGCCTCCCTAGGGAGGTGTTTAGGGCACGTCCGACCGGTAGGAGGCCACGGGGCAGACCCAGGACACGTTTGGAAGACTATGTCTCCCGGCTGGCCTGGGAACGCCTCGGGATCCCCCGGGAAGAGCTGGACGAAGTGGCTGGGAAGAGGGAAGTCTGGGCTTCCCTGCTTAGGCTGCTGCCCCCGCGACCCGACCTCGGATAAGCGGAAGAAGATGGATGGATGGATGGATGTTAATCGTGCGGTTAATCTATACTTTAAATCCAGCATTGTTGTTTTGGTTGTGAAGAAGAGCATTTTGAGCATTTACGCGGAAACTTCAAACAGCATTGCTTTGAAGAGCTTCCCTCTTTCAGATATCTCATGTTTTTAGTCTTCAAAATAAGCACCCAAAATGACATAGCGGTTTGCATTCTCCGTTGAAAATCATGTGGTTTTATACTTGACTACTCAGCCTCTGCTGCATTGAAGTTCGATGCCGTCTGAAACATTTCTGTCTGCAGGCGTCCAAACCCAATCATCATTACAGCCAAGTTGTACTTTTACCTCCCAGAGCAACAATGACTGCACTCTGCTTTCCACCAGTCAGGAACTTGTGTGTGGCTCTCTTTTAACTCTGTAATATGATTTTTCTGAGAAGGACAATACATGATGCAAAGCTGTTGTGGATCAGGAATGTGGTCCTGTGACAAAAGGGTATATTTAGACTGAACTAACACAACTCAAAGTTCTGTTATTATTCCTTGCAAGCAGACGATCATGAACACAGTAGCCTCCCAGGTCTCCATTCTTGCTTGTGTTGTTTTTCTGTTCACTTTTGGCGGGCGGGTTGTTGGTTGTTTTTTAGTGGTGGGTGAAGTGCTAAAGTACTACATACACCACGGGTCGCAGGCGGATATGCGTCACACATGTTTCTTACCAAGGTCCCCAGCATCCCAGCCATGTGCCAACGTGAAAAGGAAAAGTCTCTATCGGGAAGGGTAGTTCTTATAACTGAACTCGAGTGTGGTAGTTCTTAGAACTGCGTCCCGAGGACTAGTATATGCGAATCCAGCTCATGTTAAGAGCCAAGTGATTTGTTAGTTTAATTTTGTAATTGTAAACGCATCGTGAGGGGCCCAAAGATTCCTACGTCTTTCTGAAGTTTTTCATGGAAGGTCCCCGTGGTCAGCGTGGCTTTTGTGTCCCTTGTAAAGCCCCATTGAGAAAACCAGTGGTACCTTGTTATTTGTCCTTTAGTATTTGAGCTTGCGAGGAGCGATCACAGTCAGTCGGTGACTCGGCTACATTGTGGGTATCCATGCAAACATGCCGTGCTTTAGATGTGAGGTAGACCGAAGCATATGGCACCCTTGTTTAAAAAACAAAATTGAAAATGTATGGAACAGGAAAGCATAGCTTATGCTCCTTGTTTACAAAGGCAGTGTTTGTTGCCTGTCAGCATCTTTGTGTTTGCGTTGCCGAGGACTGGCCGCCATTGACGGACACGCACACAATACAGACGTCTGCCTCGGCCTGCATCATCTCGCCGGTGGCCTCACAGCAGCTGAACTGACAGTCCTGACATCAACTAGTGGTATCTATTTACTACTCTCCGAGGGCTTGCTTTCAAAACCCACCTCGTCGGGTCGCTGCACTGGCAAAGGTTCACACCTTAAATGCTATTCCTCCCCGACACCCGAGATGTCTTCACCTTGATTTCTATCCAGGAGAATGTTACTGGCAGAGACCAAAAGAAAACTAGCACGCTAATGTATTTATTTCATGTGCTTTAATAATTGAATTTGGAACAGATCGAAATCTTTTTCCATTTAAACACTTCAGAGGCGCTGAGTGATGTTAAACCGCATGGCCTAATGCCGACAAGAAGAAAAACAGATCTGAGAGTTGAGCATATTGCAGGATGTTTCATTTCTGTGCAAATGTTGCGCGCCTGTGCTGGATGTGGCAGCTCGCCGTTACATCGTTCCTTCAAAGAGGTGGCTTTCGAAAAGAGAGAGATCGTCAACGTGGTTGAATTAATAATGGAAATTGCTGCCGAAGCACGTATTCCACAAATAATGCTTTTTTATTCTGCTTTTTGGTGCTTTGATATCACATATTTTAAAGAATGGTATCAATTAATTTATCATGTGCATTAGGGCAGCAACTAACAATTATTTTGATAGTCGATTAGTCAACGATTACCTTAACAATTAGCCGATTAGTCGGATAATAAACCGTACACATATTTAATGGCTCTAATTTTTCCATCGACTTCCAAATGCAACTTAAGTTATTTTCGGCATGTGCTTACTAACGACAAAGATGACTAATTCATTCATAAATATTTATTTATACTGTAAGTGTGCTGCTCATTCAGCTGGTACACAAATTAAAATTATTATTAAAATGTGTTCCATTTAAAAGAAAGGAAAAGCAATGTGCTAAAAAAAAACAATTAACCTTGTTTATATATTAAAAAAAACAGTTAAAATAGCAGCAATGAAAACAACAAAACACAAAATCTAACTTCCTCAAAAAGAAAATAAATGTGTTATGTTTAAAAAGCTGCACACTGGTATATTGATTATTAATTAACCATTGGCAGTTTTAGCAGTCTAATAGACTCAATGTGTAGAATTATATCTTTGATTAATTATTAGAATATTTGCCATTTAATAGATTGTATGTTTAATCTTAGTATACCTCCACATTGGTGCCTGTCAGTCTCTCTCATTTTGTGTGTATTTGTGTGTGTATGTGTGTTTGTCATTGTGCCCTTTTTTACGGCATTGCTTTAAAATGTACTTGAATTAATGTAGACAAAGTTTAGTTGGCTGACTTTGTCTAAAATGATAGTTATGTTTCACACAACTTTGTCTCACACTTGTTAGCTAGCTAGCAAGGTAAAGTCATCCTCCTTCCAGATGTCCGACATCATGCCTCCGTTTTAAAAAATACCCTAATATTTGGATAAAAATGCAATTGTATAGTCAGAATGTCATAAGGGAACGTTTTCTAAATTTTTTACTGAACTGCAAGTCACAAGTTAAGTGAACATTTTTGTTTTTCTTGTCTTAATTAGAAATATTTCCTGTTTAACTTAACAGAACAAAAACATTGCATATTTCTTTAACAGGAATCTGCCCTGCTTTGCCTAAAACAAGATAAATGTTCATCACTATGAGAACTATACTGTGACAAAAAGAGAGGCGAGATATTTGTTGCTTTTATTAGAAAAGAGATGTCCTCTCAGTGAGGTTATTGTCTTTATGCTATTGAAGGTAGAAAAGCGCTATACCAGTACAACCCATTGTGTATTTTTGTCATTAAATAAAAGCCCCACATACACACTCATAGCTCATCAAAGTGGAATAAATGACACACCACTAATAGTTTAAGCCACATACATCTTTGCCTATCAAAGTGTGCAAACTGGATGTGTAATACCCTCATTGAATGACGGCGTGTGCTCGACCTCGGACCAACTGCACTCAGTGACGAATCAAAGACGCTCACATAAATATTGTGCTTATTGCAACCATAGACAGCAGAACACTTGTATTTTAACTTTAATACACTTACTTAGTCATCTGCTCAGTGCGTGTTGGCTCGTGTAGCGAAACTGTCAAAACTGGCGCGTGACGTCACGAATTACCTTTTTCTTTTACGGGGCGCACCAACCAGGGAACATGAAAACAAAAATAATCGTCTCTGTTGGTTGCTTACTTAATAAAAAATCTTATCTTTTTCAAAAGACTTTTGGCAACCCTATTTAAGTATCATTCAAGCTAGCGGCGCGATCCTCACGTTCATGTTTCGCTTTAAGATGTTATTTTAAACTTGATGTGCACCGATTATAAGAAAGTCTGTCGTTGCAATACTAATTGCCTCAGTTTTAGCTAAAGTTCCATGGAGGTTTGTTTTGAAGCGAAAGTGGGCACAGAGCACTTTGCTGTAACTATCATTGATGTGTGACGTCTTCACTGCCTGTGCATAATGCCCCCTGCCTTATGGTAATGCAATAATTGTTTTTATTAATTGCATGCGTTAACATTGACAACCCTGATAATAACCAAGCCATTTCATTGTTATTGTAAGAGCAAACACTGAGGAACCCTTTTTTTTTTTTCTTAGTGTGGTAACACATCGCCTTGCTACAGCATGCTATGGCATTAGCCGTTAGCTAGCTTAATGGCTTTTTAGTTTGTAATGCAGAACACAATGCGGAACCAATCTGTACTGACTGAAACATGAACAACCATGTTACAGTATCTGCAAAGTAATAGCCCGCATTTCATGTTTTGTTTGTACACAGCTAACTCGACAGTGTATGTAATTGTACTAACAAGCATGACGTGCTGCATGTATCATGATATAACGACTTACTTGTTGGACATTTGTATGTCAACTGGCTGGGAAAGGTTTTTTTTCTTGTTGATTTTGGGTAAGCACGCCATTTATGTCGGCATAGCTTGACTCCAAACGGGACATTTACACCGTGACAAAGTCATGGCGGTCTTAACTCTCTCAGCTTCTGTCTGCTCCAACCTTTCACTCTCTCTCTGTGCTTGCTCAGCTTCTATAATCAGTAGTTCATCCTCTGTATATTCAGCTTCAAATAGATAAGGTTGTGAATCTTCATTCGTTCTAAAACGAGTTGGGGTGTAAGGCTGGATCAGATCACTGATACAGAAAGGAGCCTGACCGTGCAAAGCTCGAACCAGAATTTTGAACTTGATCCTATGTAGGCCTGGGCCGATAACAAATTTTGCTTCACGATATATTGACCTACAAACGATATTATTGCCATTATTTTTGTGAGACCAAATTAACCACTGATTTAATGGTAATACATACTGTAATAATAATGCATGTACATCCTTTCAAATGCAATACATTTGAATAAAACAAACAATAACAATACAATATGCTGTTTGCAAAATGTTGCACTTATATAATACAATTAATTAATTATTAATGTATAAAATGTATACAATCATAACAATAAATAAAATAGCAAAATAAAATATTGACAAAGTTGCACTTCAATATTGAACATGTAGGCAAAGGTAGAGTTGTACATGACCTTAACTGACAATCAAGTTAGGACATTTTTAAACAAAAGTGCAAAGTAACAATATAAACACTACAGTTTAAACATATGTATTAACAGTCATATGCAAAAAAAAAAAAAAGTTTTGCAGATTCCTTGTGAGGAACACCGACATGACATGACAGACAACATGACAGCACTTTAAAAAAATGCTAGTATTAAATGGCAGCATGTCTTTGCCGATGTATTTAACCCCACTTTCTGCGAGCGCATGCTATTTTGCACTGTTTTGTTTACACTGTCCTGTCACCTGGCTTCTTCACCAAACGCAAACTGAGTGTGAACTGTCGAGTGGTTGTATTTTAAGTGGGCGTTATTGTAGTCGCGCACATTCGGTGTTAGGCTCATCTTGTTCCAAAGGTTTGAACTGAAATATTCCCACACTGGTGCGGTGGAATTTGGTTTTGTGTTCATTTTGTCCACGTTAGCTGTTACATGCTACATGTTACACTAGCCGGCCAGCGGCCCCGCGTCACCCCACAAAGACTCAAAGACACCCCCTTCTTTTCATTCCGCTGTGGTACAAACGCGCTTAGCCGCTAAAAGCGACGAAAAGCATGAATGCTCTTGAAGCTTGCACATGGCAATTTATCGACGCTGGATAACTTACTGACTTTAATTTTTTGGTTAATTGACTAAGCCCAGGCCTAATCCTGTAGGACACCGGCAGCAAGTGAAGTTCTGTTAGAATAGGGGATATGTGGGACCTCCTATGAGTACAGGTATTTGATATAAACTGACACAAACTTAAGTATAGTTTAGGGTCACGGATGAGCACTTGCCTTGTCTTTATAAAGTGTTGTTGCCACCTACTGGCCTGGCATGCTTATTACAGGTGTTTTAGTCATTTTTGTATGTGAAATCTCAATCTGTTAGCAAAGCCTTATATTTTTGCGAGGTTATTTTGTTTGTGTTCGAGCTGAGGCACCACTACATTTTATTTAATCATTATCAGTCTTTTTATAGTTAATCCCCATACTGACCAATTAACTCCAGCCCAGACAATTTTTTAATTATCACCTTTGCTTTACAGCGATTATGACATCCAGCTGCTTTCCGTTAATAATGTCGGGTACTGCTGCCTTGCATCCCAGTTCGTCTTTCCCTACTGTTTCTTTGCATGCAGACTGGGCCATTAATTATGAAGTATACCAAATGTGAGCGTCAGCCAGCCAGGACTGGTGGGGTGACAGATGCATGAGGAGTCGGTGCTCCAGCAGCAGCTGGATGAAGGTCACAGCAACCTGGGGAAGAAAAGAGTGGAGTTGTGGCTGGAGGGTGGGTGTGGTGGTGGGACTGAACGGTACTGTGCCGGTGAACTGAGGAATACGGGAGAGAGAGATAAGCTGTGTGTGCATGTGGAACTTTTATAGAGGAGATAAAGCACCACATGGATCACGGGAGTCCTTCACTTGCAGAATATGGCACTGTGCAACCATCTTAATAACAGATGGCTTGTTCAAAACACTTCCAACAGATGTGTCCCCTGATGGTATGTATCCAAAAATACCGAGGCCAAGAGTTTATTCATAAGTATGTTTACATCTTGATTGCTTTAGAAAGCTTTACTTGACGTATTGTTTAAGTCTGGAAATGCAAAAACTATGCAAAAGTCTTGCTTGAGTGCATATTTACGTAATATCGACCTCGTAAAAATGGGAATGTTAGAACATTCCTGGTGTAAAAGGGCCTGCAGGAACAAGTATAAACGCTGTAAGGCTCCTGCCAGGCCAGTAGTTGAGGATGCAACTCACGGTATGTGCTTGTTTAAGCTTATTGTCAATACACACATGTCTACTGCGTTGCCTGTGTTTTTTGAAAAGTATGCCCATATGACTTGGCATTTCTCAAACAACTCTTTGCTGCACTACAAAACACCCACTATTACTTTGGGGGGTTTTGCCAAATCACCATGAAATTTGGTTCACAACTTTAGTTGACAAACAAGACCATGTGTGTAAAATCTGAGCAAGATGGGTTGAAAAACATAAAAAACATATTAGCCTGTGGGGGACAGGTGGCCTTGCCAACTAATTGTCCATATACTGAATGATCATAAAACTTTGAATATCTGTAATAAATGTATGCTATTTTAAGCATTTTAAACCCAAACCAATAGGTTGTCAAATGTGGAGACATGAAAAAGTAGGGCACGGTTGGCACACACAAGTGTTTTCTGTTGAAAAACCACCACTTGGGAAACAGTTTTCTAATGTTGTGTTTTCAGGCTCAGAAAAGATCAGTCCAAAAGTTTTTTTTCTACAATTCGAGTAAAAAAACTGGGATTTTTTTGCAAAACTTTGTAGAGATGTGCAAGACAATCCAAGGAAGAAGTCCTATAAGGGTACCTATGATTATTTGAATATACATTTAAAACACTTCCACGTAGTGTAGATCAGTTATTCTAAAACTTCATCCAATGGTACACCAAATAATCATTTAATTAATTTTTGTAATAACGTGACTCGTGCCGTTAACAAAGGTTTATCAGCTTTTAATAGAAGTCGTTAAACTCTGACTATTGTAGGCTGTAGTGGACGCCAAAATAAAGTAACAGTAGTGATGGTTATTTGGTGAAAATTTTGCATAGGTTTTGTTTGACTGACATATCTTCAAGCCATTTTTTGGCTCACTTTCAAAACAAACCGTTTTGAGAGGTGCAGTTGTTAGATGGAAATGAACCCCTACTCCCCACATCCCTTCATATTCAGAGAACTTTCGTCCCCGCCCCAGCAGCCAAGTTTTGTGTTTTTTTTTTTAGCCTTTATTTTGAACTATTTCACCCTATGGACTTTGGTGACCGCCATCAATTTTGAGGGACTTTCATCCCAACACAACATCCCAGATGATATAGCGAGACAAGCGGGCTCACCGTGCAGGCGGAGGAGCGGAAGGAAGCAGCCAGGCCTGTAACTATAAAAGGTGGGAGAAATAATATACATTTTTAGATGCATTGCAATTCGGACATGGGCAATTATAAAATCGATTTGTAAACGTCGATAATCTGCTTATTTATTTTAATAAAGTAATGCAGACAGTTCTAAAATTTGGCTGACTGCAAGGAGCCACCTCACTGAGAGATCCGACCAGCTCCTTTATTTTAGGGCACTTATGCTCCAGTTTTGCACACATTTCCTTTAATTTAATAAATGTAGGAATTATTATCACTGCTTCTTATTACAAATGCACTGTTTTTTATAGTTGCAAGTGATAAACGCTTATTTAGTTAAACGTAATTTAAAATTGCATCAATATACATAAATCAAAGATGCATCAATAATCGATTTTTAATCGAATCGTAATATAATTGTGAGGCGCTCAAAGGTTCCCACCTCTAGTAACTATACACTAAGGTTAAACTGCTAGAAAGTCTGTATTTCTCCAAAGCTGGACGTAGAAATGTGTATATTGACAATAAAATGCTTTTCTATTCTATACCATGTTAGTAAGTACAATAGAGGCTCAATGCTATAAAGTCCATTATGAGCTACATCGCTAACGTAATAACGGATTAAAATACTAACTGGTCCATTCCCAAACACAGTAGGCACTGATCCAATTAAAAGTAGTTTTTCGGGAACGCTGTTGTCGTACATTAGAAGGCTAAGCTAGCTACAAAACAAATCCAGCTATCATTGCTAACATATCATTCCCACATTTCTAACCTAATGATATTACTTAAGGTTTCATCGTCTCCTCCATTGCCAGAAATAGTAGACACCAAGCCCGCCACTAAAAGCAGTTTTTCGGAAGATCCATCTTTTTGTAAAGGTTTGTGGTTGGCGAAGCAGGACTTTTCTTTGCACACACTGTCACTCAGTTGAAGGCACATTGCTATGAATTATAAAAGTTAAATGTAAATCACATTTGACTTTAGATAAGACTGAAAGTTTGTGTAACGACATGTACGGACTTAAACAACCAACAAGAGAGCATTTTTGTTTACTGGGTTTCATTGTGGACATGTTGTGGACTCAACCACTCTTACATAAATTAAAAAATGGCGGACTCGCACAAAGAAGTTTGGGTACATTTATACCACATGGATTATCTGCTGAGGTCACACCTGGGAAAAACATCACACTTGGGGAACATTCTCAATAGCTCGTTTGGAGGAAGTATGAAGGAAGGCAATAGTTGTTTTTATAAATATCACGGCTTGATTTCACATTTTCAGGACGTTTGCAGATCCCAAATACACATAAGCAGGTACCATCAGGATATAAAAGTTTATTTTGCATAACAGGGCCCATTTAAAGTAGCTAAAGGTGAAAGAGCAACTTATTCTGCACAGACAACAACCCACCATCATAATGGCGCCACCAGTGTGTCTGTTATCTTCCATGAATCAGGAAGTAGTTTAATGACCTAAACAAACTCAAAAATTACGCTTCAAATATCTTCCAAAAGTGAGTTTCACGTTTAGGCGCACATTTTATTACAGTATATCTTGTATATAGACAATTCAATAGCCATAGCTTGTATAGCAGTATACATGTACTATCAACACACCACCATTATTGTCTAAATATCTGGCAACCCAAGGGAACAGCAAGATAATTGTGTCTTGCCTACAGTCAAGAGGCGGGAACATGACTTCAGCATGCAATGGGACATTTTGACTTTACGTTTAGACAATACTGGCTATGTGTCGCCTCACGTTCAGTGTTATACAAGGTATACACCGACTAACTTCAAGTACATCTAAACAAATGCTGTACTATAGGACAATTTCGCCCGATGTAATATAATCACTAGGACATTTTGATGCCTTTTGCTTCAGTCTAATTGCAAAGACTATGAGGTGCAGAATCACACTGAGACAGTTTGCACTTTAAAAGTCAAAGCCACAGTGGTTTTAATAATGCAATTGAATCTAATGCTTAATGAAAGGCAAAAAACTGATATGCGTTTCGTGTGCTAATATTATTGTTATCACGCTGGGATATTACTGTATGCAGATATGGCTGTCTGCCTTTATTACGACCCACAATGAAATGCGCAAAATTATATTTTATTCCGTGCCTTGTCGCCGTTAAATGAGCCGGATCTGTGTGGCCTTTCAGCAGCCTATCATCCAAGAGGGACCTATTAAAATGTGTTCGTACAGCAATTGCTTAAAGTTACTGGGAATTTAGTTAAATGTCAGCTGCTCCGTTACTTATCTGTAAATTGACAGAGCGTTTTACGGTGACGCCAGACACAGACGCAATAATACCACCAGAAATACAGCTGTAACCTTACTCAGTGACATTTGCTCGTGGTCACTGTTTGCTAATATTTCAGTTGGACCACAGTGGTTTTGAAACGATAAGCTGCATCGGTTATCGATCCTCGTGGGGAAATTAACAGCTCAGCAGCAGTGAGGAGACCCAGCGGGGAATAAGTCGTGCTGGAGCAAAACAATAGTCGGCAATAAAAACGGCACAAAGAGGCCTAAGTGGCAAATATGAGGAAGTTAAAAGCAATTTGTCCAGCAGCTTAGCCGAGTCGCCGGGCCAACAAGGTCATATTTTCATTGCTACGGTATTTGTTTGTTAGCGGGATTATGCAGGAACTACTCGAGCAATTTCCATCAAACTTAATAGTTTGGTTTATTTTGAATTTGCAAAACAATTTACATTGCAGTCCGTCACGTTTACACTTACACCACTCAACATAACCGAAAAGTAGGAAGATCCAGATTTGTATTAATTGAATTAGACTTTTTAAATAGTTAAGTAAAAGAATTGTAAGAGTATTTATAGTTAGAGTTTTTATGTATTATTATTTACAGTCATCCTTAATAATAATACATTTTATTTATTTATTTATTTGGTGTAGCGCTTTTCAGAACACTCAAAGACGCTTTACAGGATAAAAAATTAAAATATAAAACAGTTTAAAGTAATAATATAAAATACAGGAAATATAAAAGCAGTACATTGTAAAATATATATAATATATATAATAATACAGGACAATTACAAGACATCTGACGTCTGAATAGGTGTGTTTTGAGAAGGCTTTTGAAGGTGGGAAGGTCTGGGCAGTCACGGATGGGTTTGGGAAGAGTGTTCCAGAGTGTGGGAGCAGCGACGGAGAAGGCTCTATCACCCCAGGTCCGGAGCTTGGTTCTAGGTGGTGGGGAGAGGAGGTTGGCATCAGAGGAGCGGAGGCTGCGTGAAGGGGTATGGCGGTGAAGCAGGTTGGTGAGGTAGCAGGGGGCCTGGTTGTGGAGGGCTTTGTGGGTGAGGAGGAGGATTTTAAAGTGGATCCGGTGAGGAACGGGGAGCCAGTGGAGTTTCTGGAGGACTGGGGTGATGTGCTCACGGGAGCGGGTGTGGGTGAGCAGGCGGGTGGCAGAGTTTTGAATGTATTGGAGTTTATTGATAATTTTGCAAGATGAGCCGTAGAGGATGCTGTTACAGTAGTCAAGTCTGGAGGTGATGAAGGCATGGATCAGGGTTTCAGCGGCAGAGAAGGAGAGGGATGGACGGAGACGGGCAATATTTTTGAGGTGGAAGAAAGCAGTTCTTGTGATTAATGATTTCATTTGACTGTTTTTCTATGCTGATTGGCTCGGTGTAATTAAACAGTTCTATTTCCTTAGTTAAACACTTTAAATAAAATATAATAAATATTTGCTAATGTTTTTATTCAAGCATTCAAATCAATTACATTTTAAATTCAAACAGAATTTATTGAGAAAAAATAATAATATGGTTAACACATTTTGTGTATATTTCTGTTTTGAATAGTTTTTGTTTTTATTGTCTCTTAGATGATTGGCTGCAATACATAAACTGTTCCAATTCCTTTATTTAATGAAAAATACAGTTAAATAATGCATACAAATATTTAAATACAACTTTTTAAATTACTACATTGTTTTATACCACCAACTTAGTTAAAGTTAAAGTTGAAGTACCCATGATTGGCACACTAAATACATTTTGTACTCAACAAACTGTAGAAGCGCTCATCGTCCTTGTCTTCAAAAGTACTGTGTGAACAAAGGGTGTCCAAAGTGTGGCCACAGGGCCATTTGCGGCCCGTAGCTTGAGCTTTTTTGGCTCGCATAAAATTGTCGATATAAAATCAAACAATAAAACAAAAATACAAGAAAAAGAGCAAACAGACATACTTTAATGAAAGCTAAAATTCTGATACAACGTTTTCTTTACTTCCAATAGGATACCGATAGTTGAGCTTTGGGTACAATACAATATCAGCACGAATCATAGTACATTATTTTATTTTTCAGCGTGGAATGTTAGAAAAGGTTTGTTCAAGTGAAATTAGTCGGAGAACAATGGTAGGTATTAAAAACACTAAACTATTATTAACAGTCAGGAATTGACTGTTTTTAAGTTGAAGTTGAGTGGTAATTTGTTTTTTGGCATCACGAAGTGGTCACAATAATTAGGTAACTCATGACGCAGTAAGTTGAATGATGCAGACACGTTTGTTGCTGGATACTTTCTAACACGCCTTGGAGACTTGTATGTGTATGTTTTATGCAACGATACTTGTTTATTTGGACAAATGTGCTGTTTTAGACTACAATATTGTTCAATTAGGGTCAGGTCTAGCCTGTGTGCTATTGTGTGCTTAGCTGGCGTGTAGCTGCTTATTCCTAGTATCTATTGCTTACCATACTTGCCTTTTGTCAGTGATATCACTGAAATCCAAGACAAGGCCAACCTTGTGTGTGCATATGGAGGACATTTAGATGCAGGACTGCTTGTATCGTAGCTTATATCAGACATTTTACATGCAAGACGAGATCATCCGATACTTATTTTGATGATATCAGACAGATATTGATATTGGACCGGGACACCCTTACTAATTTTGTCACCTATAACACAAAGCTGACACAAAGTTTTGTCTTTGAATGCATACAATGATGTCAGATTTTAGCATTTATTTTACAATACAAAATATCAAGATGGCTTTGACTTTTCAGTGTGGTGAACAAACTTTGCTCAACCCCGGTGTAAAGAAATAACTAAACTTGGTACACCTCCTAGTCAACATGCATCCATCTTGACCACAAACACTATGGTTTCCAGTGTCAGCAGGAGTGACTTTTCATCCACGCTCTCTACTTGAAATTCCTTTCGCCTAGCGTGGATATTAATCGTTGTTTTGCCTTCAGGGGGCTTGGAAGCGCCTCTTGAAATGCAAATCTATGGAGGTGTCATCATAAGTCTATGTTTTGGGAGTCTGCATTTGCCCCCAGCTTCACTCTCGCCTTGATGACAAGCGTTCTTCTCACTGACTCATCTGTG